>NC_087211.1:4578348-4614598 GCF_015104395.2 Macrobrachium nipponense | reverse complement strand
ATCCATATTTTTGTGGTCTCAGTCTAATTCTGTATAAATACAACAAGGTCAGACAAAAATGCAAAGTGAGAAACATTACTGATACACATCAGAAACTAACGGGCCTTTAACTGCAGGAGACGAACGATTCATATTAGTGCATCAATCCTCTATGTAATGAACTTACTTGCCAGACGCCAAAACGAAATCTAATTAGAGAGAGAGAGAGAGAGAGAGAGAGAGAGAGAGAGAGAGAGAGAGAGAGAATACCAGATGTTTCTCCCAAGGTCTGAGGGCAATTAGCGAGTAGTCATTATCTCTCCAGTGGTCTTTGTGGCAATCGCAGGGAATTTTGTCTTAATTCTTTGTCTGCAGGAAGAATAATGAGCTGCAGTTGAACGTTTTTGGTATATTTTCATGTAATCTAATATATTTTTAGCGTTTTTCGTACACAAATATGTTATTTGTTCTGTGCTGATGGTTCATTAAAACCGGATTTAGGAGAAATAATGATAATAATGATAATAATAATAATAATGAACTGTTATGAAGAGAAATCCACAATTATTATAAATAAATTGTATCATTTTTATATCAATACAATTTTTTTTTTGTGATTTTGGATCTTTGTTACATATAATAATAATAATAATAATAATAATAATAATAATAATAATAATAATAATAATAATATAATAATAATAATAATATAATTATTAATAAATGATTAACTTCCAATTATAAATCAGTTTTAACATAGCGGCCAAATCTATAATCGATACAAGAGTGAAATGAAAACAACCCTTTCTATTTATATTATCAAGCATATGCTTCGTTTCAAATTCTTTCATACGTTCTAGGGCAGTTTGCTTTTTTCTATTTTATTTTATAGATATTTATCAATACGGACGACTTGTCACGTCACAGTGACCTCGCTTTATATGAATGAAAGCAGATGGTACTTGTGGTATATATATATATATATATTATATATATATATATATATATATATATATATATATATATATATATATATAAACATTGTCTTTTTTTTATTTCGCCGCGTACTTGTGTTCTATATTGTCAACATAATATGTAATAGAAAAGACTTGAATCTAAACAGAATGACAGAAAGATACAGTTAAGGATCTTGTATTGCGCCATCCGATCTACGACATTCCTATTCGAAGTTTAGAACCTAAACTGGGCGTTCGATGGCCCTTTGAGGGCTTATACCAGCAGCAAAGTAATGCGTTTAGTTTTCGACATGTTTTGCAATAGAGTAACAAACTCTTGAGAGTTTTCCAGCTCTGGCTGTCTTAGAATACGTCTTGTTCATATGTACGAAGGTTATGGAAGAGAGAGAGAGAGAGAGAGAGAGAGAGAGAGAGAGAGAGAGAGAGAGAGAGAGAGAGGAACTTTCGAGCTCTGGATGATCGCATTGAGTGGCCTGCAAAACTTGTCAAAAGAGAGAGAGAGAGAGAGAGAGAGAGAGAGAGAGAGAGAGAGGAATGCGCAAAAGTTGCTTTTCTGAAGTCAATGGTGCATTCGTATGCAGTCGCGACTTCCTTATGTTGAAGACAAAAAGATATGAGAGATCTTCATATTTATATGCAGTTTCAAAACGTTCTTGTATCTTACATTCTGTCCATCCCATGAACGGTCAGTGCCGTCAGTGCGCCTTATGCGTTACACTGTAGGCTTTACTTAAGATTCTTTGCATCGGCCTTTCGACCCCTAACAGCAAACCTTTTCATTCCTTTTACTATACCTCCTTTCATCTTACTTTCCAACCTCTCCTGACAATTGTTTCATGGTGCAACTGCTTTGAGGTTTCCTCCTGTTACAAACAGAGTTACTGTCAATTTCTGTTTGAGCGCTGAATGACCTCATAGGTTCCAAAGCTTTGCCTTTGGCCTAAGCTCTATTTTCTATTGTACTTTATCTTCTGTCCAAATACAACTGATAGAAAATATAACATTTTGCGGAGATGATCTCTCATTTGTTTCGTTCGTTATTCAGCTTTGTACGTTCTGAATTAAGTGCGAAGCAAATATTGACTTAAGCGAATTTTTAGAAATAAATCAGTTGGGGAAATTCAGTTGCGAAGTATATATAACTTGTCGTGTCACGTAGGGAAAACATGAAAAGAGGTGCTGGGCCCATACAGGAGTCAACATACTACTATCTATGAGATTCAGGGCCTCTGTAACACGGTTTTTTTGGACTTTGCTCCTTATCAAAGCATCGGATGTAGCTGAAAGTTGACATATGTATATTGTACAACCACACACAAATTTTGTCAGCATTATCAACAACCTAAACCCGATATTTTTTATTTTTATACAGTAAAAATGATCTAGCCGACGCCATGGCCAATGATAACGAGCCAAGAGTCGAAAAACATTCATTACGTAAGCAAGGTAAACACAGCGTTTTACGAAATGTTGCCCCGCCCATCCACAAGACAGAAACTCATTCAATTTGTTTCATCGGCTCTGAAACCCATAGCAGTCTAGAATGGCTAACAGGATTTGGAATTGTCCCCGTGGTTGCAAAACTGCATTTGTCTTACGATTTACAACTTTATACAGTCAAGAAAAAGCCCGTGGCCATGCTTACTGTAGCCTGAATAGGTAATTATTCAGTTTCTAGTTTAAATCCAATGTTTATGGTATGATCTGTATTTAGCATAACGTGATTATAATACTTGTAATGTCATTCAGGATTTTGAACATTTCCATTAACTATTCACTATGCCACCAAGAGAGAGGGAAGAGAGATTGTATGTAAACATTCTTTATATAACTATTTTTGTTAAAATAAGATTTTTATCCAAAGTAAATACAAGCTTATATGTGCTAAAATCTCCAGCAGACCAACGAATCATCCGATATAATTTTTTTCTTCTTCTGTAGGCCGTACGACCGTGTTGGATATAAAGACTTTATGAATGGCGTAGTAATACTAGTGTAGCAGTAGTGCCGCCGCAGCAGCAGTAATAGGAGTAAACGTTTAGGCAAACGTGTAGGATCTTGACGATATTTATTCTTACAACTCCTCGAGAAATGGTTTTTATTAGCCAGAAGTTAAATTTTCTAATCCAACAATGCCATATAGCCTTCAGTGTTATCCTGAATTATAACGAGGCCAAAGTGGGTGGAGCCTCATGTAGTCATCATTCTGACGATAATTATTGGTGAAGGTTTAAAGCCAAAATACGGTACCGGCTATTTTTTTTTTCAGTAAATAGGTAGATAGCCAATAAATAAAAATTGCTTGGCATTGGATATAGCAGTTATCAAATCAAGCTTGTCTACTATGTTTTTGAAAATTACCAAATATTCCCTACATCTTGTCAATCTGATTGTGACCTATAAAGTAGACTGTAATTTCTTAGGACACTTATTTTGGGAGTTAGACTAATAATCGAAGTGGGTTTGTATTTATTAACATATTTTGTTGGTTTGTTCATTATGACAATTATCAGTGGGGAGGTTCAGAGTTCATAAAGGTGTACTGCTTTGCTTGTATTTTAAATTTTTATGTAGTCATTGTTGCCAGAGGTCTAGCCTTTATTACGTATAGCCAATCAGCCATCTAGAAAAAGGGAAGTTGTGCTGTCATAAGTTACGTAACGAGTGCGTTCGGAACCTTTTCTCTGAGTAAGTTGGCCCGCCCGACTTCGAAAATCGTCACTTTTACATTATAAGTACCAAATTTATTCAACCTACGTAATGCAGAATACAGTCAAAATTTATGTGTTGATATAATGTGTATTCTGAATAAGCGTTATATTTATGAAATGCATAGATAAAAAGTTATTGCGAAAAAACCGTGTTACAGAGGCCCTGAATCTCATAGTAGTTCCATCTGCATATGTAAAAAGAGAGACGTACACTGGCGCTTTGTACATTAGGGAACAAGTATCACATATCCAGCAAAAACACACACACACACACACACACACACACACACACACATATATATATATATATATATATATATATATATATATATATATATATATATATATATATATATATATATATATATATATATACATAGAGAGACCTTACCTTACAGACCTTACAGTTCGTTCGGATTAGATTAGATTAGATTATAAAATTTTTGGCACATAGCCAAGCGCCGGAGCCGAGGGGCCGGGGGCCATTCAGCGCATATATATCTTTTAAGAATAAAAGTCACTGTCGTACAAACAAACATACACGCAACCGATCTAACATACAAATCATTCATTCATAAAAACCAAACAAGAAACCTAAAACAATTAAGAGAAAATTACAATTCATAAAAAAGACCATATTTTTTCTAAAAATGTCATAAGTTGCTCTGCCAAAATGAGCACCTTCACCTAAAATATCGCCAAGAGACTTATTTGCCAGCAAACAAGCTCTACGATTGTTTTCAAAAATAAGGGCACTCCACCAAAATATGCACCACAGTCAAATCCACATGACAAGTGGAACAGCGAGGAATCTGCCTATCCGCTCCACTCCTCATTAGATACCCGTGAGTATATTTAGTGTGGCCAATACGTAATCTAGCTAAAACTATCTCAGACCTTCTATCCATCCGGCTATGAGGCCAAGGATGAACAGAAGGCCTAATCGATTTTAATTTAAGATTATTATCTAAAGTAGACCAGTGGGCCTGCCACTGGTCTCTACAATAAAATCGAATGGTACTTTTAAAATCAGATACAGGGACGCCCATGTTGGAAATGTGCCTAAGCCTAGTTGCAGCCTTAGCAGCAGCGTCGGCTCGCTCATTCCCAACAATTCCAACATGGGACGGAGCCCAACAAAACCTAACAGAAAATCCTCTTCTATTAATTAAAAGATAAAACCAATCTTGTACTTCTTGCACTAAAGGGTGGCAAGAGACTAGGCTTTTTAGAGAAGATAAAACACTCAAAGAGTCGGTAAAAATGGTAAAAACCTTGTTAGTACAAGAACTATAAAAAATATATTTAAGAGCAGTCAAAACTGCCAGCAGTTCAGCTGTAAAAACAGAAGAATTAGAAGGAAGCTTCTTTTTAATTATATTACCACTAGTCACTACAGAGCAACCAACACCATCAGAACCCTTAGAGCCATCAGTACATATATGATGAGAATCACCATGTTCGGAAGCATGGTCCAAGAAACTTGCCCTCAACTGATCACCATAACTGTTGCTCCTGCTGTCCCTAATTGGGCAGATTTCTAGGCATGGTCTATTCCAAGGAGGAAACTTTGAGGGCGAAATTTCAGCTACTGCAGGGGGAAGTAATCCCACCTCCCTGGCAGAACTTGCTAGTCGGACCTCAAGTGGCTTTGGCAGTCTCGGTCTATTTGGGGCTCTGTCAGTTGGTTCTCTAACGTATTCTAGTTAGGGTTTAGCTTTGACGTAAGTATTCTTGATATGACTGGATTCAAGCCTAATTCCTCCCATTGTGGATAAATAGTGGGGGAAAAGAAAACCCGGACTCAACATATAGGCTTTCTACGGTGAAGTTCTATAGGCTCCCGTACAAATACGTAAAGCCATGTTATGGACAACATCTAATTTCTGCAGTGTTGTCTTGCATGCACAACCATAAACTTGGCAACCATAATCAATTTTGCTTAGGCATAAAACCTGGTACATCCTCAAAAGGGTGATTCGTTCTGCCCCCCAGTTAAAATTAGATACAACTTTAAGAATATTAAGTCGAAGCTTCAAGTTACATACAACTTCATTAACATGTTGAGTAAAAGTTAATTTTTTATCAAAATGTAACACCTAGATACTTAATGCTATCTTCATAAGGTAAAATCGAATCGTTTAAAAACAGCATAGGGATCTCTTCCACTCTTCTTAATCGACAAAATCGTATAGCTTTGGTTTTTTATGGTGAAAATTTGAACCCTTTAGCACTGGCCCATGATGTTGAAGCATTAATAGCAGTCTGGATCATTTGACAAGCTTCAACAGCTGTGGAATTACTACAGATTATTGCATAATCATCAGCAAAGGCCAGACCATGCACCCCGACAGGAACTTGTTCTAGTAGACCGTTTACAGCTATATTAAAGAGTGTTGGACTAAGGACGCTTCCCTGAGGTAACCCTTCTTCCTGAGGTAAGCAGAAGAAATGTAAGAGCCCCATCTTACATTCAGGTAACGTTCTGACAAAAAATCTTTCAGTCAATAGAACAAATTACCCACAACACCCCACTCGACAAGTTGCAAAAGGATACCCTCTCGCCAAGTAGTGTCGTAGGCTTTTTCTAAGTCAAAGAACACTGCAACAGTCTGGTTTTGCACAGCAAAAGCATTCTGTATCTCCCGAGTAAGGAACATCAAAGGGTCAGAAGTACTTCTATTTTTCCTAAAGCCAAACTGCCGATTAGATAAAAGATTCTTTGAATCCAAATACCACACAAGTCGAGCATTGACCATCCTCTCATAAATCTTGCTAACACAACTAGTTAGAGCAATTGGCCTATAGTTCTTAGGAGGAAGGAATCTTTAAAAGGTTTTAAAACAGGTACAATAATCGATCTTCCAAGACTTTGGTGAAGTTCCTGAAAGCCAAAAACTGTTTAAAATGTCTAAAAGAAATTGTTTTGTACTTCTAGGCAAATTAAAAATCATTGAGTACAGTATATCATCTTCCCCAGGAGATGTTGGGGAAGATAACGAGATTGCATGATCTAATTCTTTCATGGTGAAAGGAAGATTATACGACTCTGAATTTAAACTAACAGCAGGAACAACCGTGGTACCGTCCCTAATATTCCTGAATGCAGGAGAGTAATGTAGGGCACTAAATATATTAGAGAAATGCCTACCAAAGGTTTCTGCAACTTCTCCAGAATCAGATATGAGGAAGCCATCAATTTTCAATATAGGCAAGGGAGGTGGAGAAAATTTCCCTTGCAGCTTTCGGATTCTGTTCCAGACAAACGACATAGGGGAATCATATTTTAATTCACTTATATATCTGATAAACGATTCCCTCTTTGCCTGCTTAAATGTTTTCTTTTGCTTAGCAAGAGCTCTTTTATAGATAATTTTATTTACCAAGCAAGGATATCTACGATATCTCTTGTAGCAAGTTCTTGTTATCTTTCGGCTCAAGGCGCATGCATCACACCACCAAGGTCCTAGAGGACGACGAGGCTTACCAGAAGTTCGAGGAATAGACAGCATGGCACCACACAGCAATATACTGATTAAATACTCATAAGCGGATGTTGGGCTCTGAAAATCTTTTATATCTTGATCAACTTCAGTAGATTTTTTGAATAATCCCCAGTCAGCCTCCCCTACCTTTCCATTTTGGTGAAACATGGAGATGGAATAGTTTTCATAAACTTTAAGTGAATGGGCCCAATGATCACTGCCATGATCATTCTGGTCTACTACCCAATGGTAATCTAACCTCAAAGACGAAGAGCAGATAGTGAGGTCAATGGCTGAGTCAGTATTATGAAAAACATCATGTCTTGTAGGGGAACCATCATTCATTAAAGTGATGTCATTTAAGTCAAGCAGCTGTTCTATTATTAAACCCCACCGGTCGTAGTTTGGCTCTCCCCAGAGGGTGTGCTTGGCATTAAAATCCCCCATCAAAAATGAAGGGTTTAGGAAGCTGGTCTATCAATGTCTGTAGATCGTTTAATTCTAGCTGACGAGGATTACCCTGCGCATCCTGCAATCTACTTTCTAATGATGGATCTAAGTATAAAGAACAAATAGTGATCCATTTATAATTGAAAATTTGAACTGCACAAGCCTGCAACACAGTGTTCAATTGAACAACCCTATGATTAACAGACTTGCGGACTATGACGCCTGTGCCTCCCTGAGCACGTACACCTATCAGGGGTGGAGACCTAAGGAATGAATAATTAAAACCCAAGTTGGGAGTGTTCTCTCCCGACTTTGTCTCCTGAAGACACATTGCAGATAGATCATGATCCCTAAACAGAACCCGAACTTGCTCTCTATTTGGTATAAAGCCACGGATGTTCCACTGCATGAGATCAGACCCAGCACTAAGAGAAGGGTTTGACATCTAAACTTTCCCCTCGCTCGACCACGTTAGGTACTCGAGTTCTACGGGTGAGGGGCCATGCCAACCATCCTCACCCTCCTTCAAATCCAATGAACAAGTCCAAATCATGTCCAAAACCAATCCAAGTCATCAACATAAAATCCGTGCCTTATAGAAAGAGGAAGCAGAAGGAAGAAAAGTTTTTAGTATAAGGAAAAGGGCTGACTTATTTAGTTGGATCAACAGCTGGGCACCAAGGCCCAGCAAGAAAATAGTTCCCACCAGGCATCAGGGCCCAGCTGCTGAATCCTAAGCCCCCCATCCTCGGCAAGGCTTCAGCATCTGGGGGGACAGTTCGTTCGGGTTGCCCCAGGTCCCTCAGTGTGAGGCACCTCTAATGTCTACCAGAGAGTTGCTAGTACATCTTCGTGAATAGTTTAGACATTATTGTAATTTGTTTCTTGGAAATAAAAGATCCGGCGTTTATAATCACGTGCCATCTGTACTGCATTTGTTTCAGCTTATTTAATGTCATATATGCTGGAATAATGCATTTCCCGCCCCCCACCCCCCCCCCCCCCCCCTACCTTTGTCCCCTTGGTTTTCCCCCCCCTCCTTTGCCTTCGTGTCTTTTTTTTCAACCTCTCCCCAATCTCCCTCTCCTCCTTCCTCTTCTCTCTCCTTTCCAGTTACGTGGAATTTGTAAGATTATTATCAGGAATGTAATGTATTTCTTAAACCGTTCTTCCAAGCAACAATTATCACCAGAAACATTTGTATCTGAAAATTTGTTATTTAGCGAGAAAAATTCATGAGAAAATTAAGTGAACTGAAACATCTATTCAAAGTACTGCTGCTTCATTTCTGTTGCTGATGAAACTGCAGGAAACGTCTGCAAATTTGTTGTTGCTGCCATTGTTTTCCTATCACTAGCTAGAGTATTTTAAGGGGAAAATAAGTAGATGTTGTACTTTAGATCACAAAGTAAATAACTCCCTCCCCCATCAACTCTATTTATCAGCACGCCGTGATATTTGCAGCAGGAAGAGAACTTGCTTATCAACTTTATGAACAAGTAATATAAAAGAAAACTATAACTGTTGTGTGTGTGTGGTTGCAGTTTTATGCCTGAAAGACCCCGAGTCCAGCGAAGAGATTGAGATACTCCCTGGAGGACCGAACTGGGATATTGCAACAACTCCAATTGACATCTGTATGCTCATTTCAAACATGCCAGAGAGAGAGAGAGAGAGAGAGAGAGAGAGAGAGAGAGAGTGATTGCATATTCAAAAACATAACATACAATGTTTAACTGAAAAAAAATGCAATTGTGTGTGTGTGTGTGTGTGAGAGAGAGAGAGAGAGAGAGAGAGAGAGAGAGAGAGAGAGAGAGAGAGAGAGTTACGGTTTATGAAATATAAGAACCTGTCAAGTGGTAGAAAACAAACTCAGTTGAGCTCCTTTTTCCGTCCCATGTAGATTTTGTTGTGTGTACACAAATGCCCTTTCTTATTAGTTCATGGATAACAATTTTCTTCCCCTACAAAACAGCCCTAAAGAAATATTTGCAAGAATTATTTGGGACTCCACTGGGACGGGGCTTTTTAGTTAGAATGCCAACTTCCATTTTTTATATATAAAATAAATGCAAAAGAAAAAATCTCACTGAAATCGCTTCTCTAAGTTCATCAAGGTCACCCACCACAACCGGCAGCGTCCTTCTTTGACCTTTCCAAAACCTTCAAATACCTCTCCAGGCCATCGGGGTCTTGAAAGGTCGTCCTACTGATCGGCTAGCCGTGGCTAGGGTGTCATGAACACGTCAGCAACTTCCCACATTCATATTAAATACAGGTTGAAAACAAGGCAACGAATGCAAGTGGAAAAGGAGCCTTTGGTAAATACTGGATAATTGTGTGAAGCTCTGGTTAGGACTGCTAATAGGTCGATAACTTCTGTGCCAAATGTTTGTAAAGTGTATGTGATAAGTTGCCAACATGAGTGTGTCATGTTATTGCAATGTTGACTATTGTGAGACTGTAATAAGTAGTTGACTTCTATGTGACATGTTTGTGATGTGGAGGCTAGCACTGCGAGAACTTGCATTTGCAACACCTGGTCAAAATGCGTTCTTTTGGTCTCAAACACTCATTCGCCACCTAAATTATTGGGGGGAATGGGGCGAATGTAAGTTCGGGCACTGTAAAGTCTACCATATGGCCTCCATACATAAGTATTTTTTTTTTTATACGAATGTAAGTTCTCGCTTTTCAGAGTTCTCGTGGCGAGCGAGAACTTACTTTCACCACTGAAGTCACGTGAGTCGCGTCAGCCAGTGGCGTGCTAGCTACCCCGCCACAGCTGAGCGGAGCGTCGCTTTGTAAACAGAACTCTCCTTCGCTCTTATTTACGTCTGTTTTTTACAGTTTTCGTGTGTTTTTTTATAAGCAATGGCTGAACAGTACAGTGACACTGCGAGTGATACAGACACAGAGGCTTATTTGTTCTTTGCTCTAAGTTTTCATCATAACTATTTATTTCAATATGTCTACCGAACACCCGCTTCCTTCATGTCTGCTGTATCCCTTTGCCTTTTATGTATTACATTCCTACATGGCTATTGTACACTTTATTTACTTCATGTATTATCCTTTTACGTCATAAAAGTAAAATGGTGATTGCAGTAGACTGAAACTTTGGTTCGGAACGAATTCCGTTAGTAAAGGAAAGAAATTGCCGATGTAATTCAGTGATTTCATTGACAATTTTTAAAACTGATGATTTGTGGTTTATACAAAAGTGTTTCTTGGTCACAACTGCTACTAGTAGCAAGTACCAAGTAGCAAACATAACAACACACCCAGACAATGACTGTTATACTTACCTATGACTGCTTCAGTTTTGCATTGTTTTGCATTTTTTACGATTGTTCACTACTAGTTCCTACTAGTATACACAAATACACAACCTGGTAAGAAAGACATTATACTTACCTGAGAAGACAGTTTTATTAGCTTAATTTAGAATTTTTTGTTCAAAAATTTTTTTTTTATTAGGTGCTACTTATAGGAACAAGTAGCAAGTAGCAAACAAACAAAACGTCAACATGAGATAGTTACCACTATCTAATTGCATGCTGTCAATATACAAACTATTATTTTGGATTTTTTGGGGAATACCATTATTATTAGTGATTTCCTATTACTTGCTACTTGTAGCAAGTAGTGGGAAATTCTTACCATATGAACTTTTCTGGAAGCAAAATACATCTAAAACATTATAAGATTACAGTTTAGCAGTTTCTGGATCCTAATGATGCCCAGAAACACACAAAAGTATTAATAATATCCAAATTTGCTACTTGTGGGTGCCTCGTAGACACTTAAAGTAGCAAATGAAAAGTATGAAAATCGTATCTGGGCCACTGAAAGCAATGCACTATGACTAAGTAACAAATTTACAATTGGAAATTAACTTGTTGACTATTTGAGCGGTGAAGAAACGTGTTCAAAGTGTTTAAAATGCCAAAAAATGCCTTAGCAAATTTAGTTACTACTACTTAATAGCTTCTAGTAGCATAAGTTGTGAAGTCTAATTGTTTTTACTAGTCTAGCGTTAAAGTACAGGAAATTTGGAAAATTTTGATATAAGAATTATTTCTAAGAAACAAATAATAAACTAGCTATGGCATTACCAATTTTGAAAACTTTGAACGCGTTTTTTCTCCATTTTTTAAAATGTGGCGAATATAAGTTCTCGCAGTGCTAGCCTCGAAGTTGCCAACATGAGTCTGCAACATGTTTGTGATGTGTATGGAATAAGTTGCCAACATGAGTCTGCAACATGCCTGTGATGTGTATGGAATAAGTTACCAACATGAGTGCAGCATGTTTATGATGTATATGCAACAAGTTGCCTACATGAGTGCGATATGTTTGTGATGTGCATGGAATAAGTTGGCAACATGAGTCTGCTACTTTTTTTATTGCACCATAGACACAACTAAAGGCTTTACCCTCAGAGAGAACCTTACTAATGATATCTTTAGGGGTCATTTTATGTAAACTAATGAATGATATTGACTTGACAGGAAGACCTTGCTTTTCATTTTCTTGTAGACGCTGGAGCAGGTAATATATATATAGTACGTAACGCGAGAGAGGGGAAGCGGTCTGTGGTTTTAATGAAGATTAATTTCCCCTTTTATTTGTCATGATGAAAAGTATCACGAAACTGCGGAAAAGCAATCGGGTGAAATGGAATTGGAAATCTGAAGAGTAATGGCTGCTATATTTCATTACGTATTTCTTCAAGGAACTGCGCAAATTACACGTGTAAGTTATAAATTATATTATATGAGTAAAAGAGTCATTTTTTGTAAGACTAAAATGGATCATGAGACAGATGCAGAATAAATTTTAGTTTAATGATATTGTTAGCGAGATCACGCTATAGCACGACCCAATCACATCAGATGAATAATTCCCTCCTCACGCGCAAGAGATTATATAATTATTCTTAGGCCTACGACACCACCCCCCTCCTCTCTCTCTCTCTCTCTCGTCTTCTTTATCCATTAACCACTGTCGGCTAGCAACACCATCAGGACAACACAAGATAATTAGACCTGTGATGAATTCTTGATGGCACACTTTATCACCTCGGCCATATCTCGCATTGCGGGCTCTCTCTCTCTCTCTCTCTCTCTCTCTCTCTCTACGGCAGAGACTGATGGTCTTATTTTGGTGTCATTTCGAGAGATTATTCCACAGCTGGGTCGTCTGTGGGTGGAGGGGAGAACGAGATTCGACAGTGGAGACAAACATTTCATAAATTCTCCTCCTTCTTTCGATTATTATTAGTTATTTCTTATTATTGATTATTTAGTTATTCTTGATTATATTATTATTCTTATTACTTATTATTATCAGGGAGGAGATCTTCTCTGAGGGCAATAGAGTTGAAAAATAAATTGTATAGTCTTCTTTGTATTTCGTCTTGATAAAAAGCTTGTTGTAAGACGAATAGAGAAGACAATCAATACTTGATGAGTGCCATAGAAGATAAACCCTCTTATTAATGCTATTATTATTATTATTATTAGATTATTATTATTATTATTATATTAGTTATATGTTAATATTATTATTATTATTATTATTATTATTATTATTATTATTATTATTATTATTATTATTATGGTGGGCACAATTTTCAGTGTCGAAAATGATAACAATGATTGCAGGGTCCACAATAATATCGCATGTGAAGTATATAAAAGTGTTAATGATAATAGCTTTCGAACCCTGCACCAGGTTCATCCTCAGCAAAGTGAACATTATGAATTTAAAAATCTTTCGAAGTAAACTTCTGAATAGGACAATTATTCCACTATGACGAACGCAAAAATGAAGGAAGCGCTCAACAGCCCAACTAGGTGATCCGTTGTTGTTCGAATTCCTGCTGGTATTCTGCTGGGAAACGTCTTGTTGGTCTGATGATGCTGCACGGTGTTCCCTTGGCGATGCGGCTGTAATAATGCTGGACATCACGTCCCCGTGTTGTAATCTGTCTGAGGGAGGAGAGCAGAAGAGGGGGCAGCATCAGGCGGAGAAAAAACAGAGCTTGTCTTAGATTAAAATTTTTAACAAAGTTTTAAGAATGCAAAAATTGATAATGGGTCTTCCCCAACGAACGACTTGTTACCGTAAAAAGCTGTCCTAAGTTTATGGCGGCACTTCGACTAGTCTTCTTGTTTGGACATTGTTATTTTTAAAAATTATGTTAGATCCATCCCAATTTCGGTCTATGGTTGTTCTTAAAAGCATGGGAGACTATTGCATTGTTCTGTGCATGAAGTGCATATGCTCGTTTGTGTTCCTTTAATCGGGTCGGTAATCCTCTTCCACTTTCTCCAAAATATTTTTCCTTGCAGTCATGACAGGGATTTCGTATACTCCAGGAATGATAGTATTCTTATCGTTAGTTGTTGTTTCTGATTAGTTTATGGCTAATGGTGTTTGGGTATTTGAAAACTATTTGGTATCTTTCTGGCTACTGTTAACGTAATTACATAATTGTCGAGTTGGGATTAAAGGGGAGTGGGTAAGAATCTGTGGGTTTTTCCCTTGGGGTTGTTAACAGGACGATAAAATGCTTTCTTAGCTCGTGAAATGGCTTGTCAATAAAATGATCTGGGGGTATCTTAGTCCTCTAAAAGTTGATCGTATGTGCTGAATTTCTCCATCGACAAACTCGGGTTGCATATTTTAAAAGCACGCAGGCAAAGTTCATTACTACATTGCTCTTAATGTTATTAGCATGGAATGAATAAAAATGTATGTAACTTTCTGAGTTGGTTGTTTTGCGATACACCGAGAATTGAAATTTATAATTATTGTGATCTCTAATGACTAGTACGTCCAAAAAAGGTAGCTTATAATCTATTCTCTCTCTATTGTGAATTTATGGAGGGGAGATACTGTTGGCTATTTCTAATAATCTGTTTAAGTTCTGATCGTTTCTTCGGATGACAACGAATAGTGTCGACATACCTAACCAGAGCAATGGTTTTAATGTATCATCACACCTGTTTAAGATTTCCCTTTCAACAAACTCCATACATAGATTTGCAAGTACGGGGGACAAGGGGGAACCCATAGCTACACCTTCCTTTTGGGCAAATCCTCAACAGTGTTCAATTCAATAACCAAGGATTTGCCCAAAAGGAAGGTGTAGCTATGGGTTCCCCCTTGTCCCCCGTACTTGCAAATCTATGTATGGAGTTTTGTTTGAAAGGGAAATCTTTAAACAGGTGATGATGATACAATAAAACCATTGCTCTGGGTTAGGTATGCAGGCGACATATTCGCTGTCATCCGAGGAAATGATCAG
The DNA here is from genome assembly GCF_015104395.2 of Macrobrachium nipponense. NCBI lineage: Eukaryota > Metazoa > Arthropoda > Malacostraca > Decapoda > Palaemonidae > Macrobrachium > Macrobrachium nipponense. The sequence goes on along the minus strand of NC_087211.1, from coordinate 4,599,678 downwards.
GACTTGAACAGATTATTAGAAATAGCCAACAGCATTCTGCCCCTCCATAGAAAGAGAAGTATAGATTACAAGCTACCTTTTTTGGATGTACAAGTCATTAGAGATCACAATAATTATAAATTTCAATTCTCGGTGTATCGCAAAAACAACCAACTCAGAAAGTTACATACATTTTTATTCATTCCATGCTAATAACATTAAGAGCAATGTAGTAATGAACTTTGCCCTGCGTGCTTTTAAAATATGCGACCCGGAGTTTGTCGATGGAGAAAATTCAGCACATACGATCAACTTTAGAGGACTAAGATACCCCGATCATTTTATTGACAAAGCATTTCACGAGCTAAGAAAGCATTTTATCGTCTTGTTAACAACCCCAAGGAAAAACCCAACAGATTCTTACCCCTCCCATTTAATCCCAACCTCGACAAATTATGTAATTACGTTAACAGTAGCCAGAAAGATACCAAAATAGTTTTCAAATACCCAAACACCATTAGCCATAAACTAATCAGAAACAACAATAACGATAAGAATACTATCATTCCTGGAGTATACGAAATCCCCTGTCAAGATTGTAAGGGAAAATATTTTGGGGAAAGTGGAAGAGGACTACCCACCGGATTAGTGGAACACAAACGCGCATATGCATTGCATGAACAGAACAATGCAATAGTCTCCCATACCTTCAACAACAACCATAGACCGAATTGGGATGGATCTAACTAATTTTAAAAAAAAAATAAAAAAACAATGTCCAAACAAGAAGACTAGTCGAAGGTGCCGCCATAAACTTAGGACAAGCTTTTTACGGTAACAAGTCGTTCGTTGGGGAAGACCCATTAGTCATTTTGCATTCTTAAAAACTTTGTTAAAAATTTTAATCTTAAGACAAGCTCTGTTTTTCTCGCCTGATGCTGCCCCCTCTTCTGCTCTCCTCCCTCAGACAGATTACAACACGGGGGACGTGATGTCCAGCATTATTACAGCCGCATCGCCAAGGGAACACCGTGCAGCATCATCAGAGCCAACAAGACGTTCCAGCAGAATAACCAGCAGGAATTCGACAACAACGGAAATCACTAGTTCGGCTGTGAGCGCTTCCTTCATTTGCGTTCGTCATAGTGGAATAATTGTCCTATTCAGAAGTTTACTTCGAAAGATTTTTAAATTCATAATGTTCACTTTGCTGAGGATGAAACTGGTGCAGGTTTCGAAAGCTATTATCATTAAACACTTTATATACTTCACATGCGATATATTGTGGACCTGCAATCATTATTATTATTATTATTATTATTATTATCATTATTATTATTATTATTATTATTATTAGGGAGGAGACCTTCGTTTGAGAGCAATAGCGTTGAAAATTATACCTTTTTCTACTCTATTCAATTTGTATGGCGTCTTCTCTCTTCGTTTCAAATTTGGTTAAATTGTCGTTTAATGTGTGCAGCTATAGTCCAAGATAACTAATACTATCGCAATAGTTAAGTAGTATAAATAATGAGAAATATCCACCAACCTGTTGCCCTGAAAAAAAAGAGAAAAAAAAGTCGTCGAAACAGCTTTCGGAATAAATGAAAGATGGCCGTCTGTAACTGAATATAACGCATAAGGAAGCCTTCATTTATTTATCTCTTATCAAATGCAATGCTGAACTTTACATGCTGAAGATAATTTATGAATAGGCTGTTCGACAGCTCTTGCCAGTCATGCGATTGGGGGAGACACTTTGAAAACCGAAGTCAATCCCTAAATTTATACCTACCATCCAGAACCCTGATGGGTTTGGTGACGTATAGTATATACACGTTAAATTTGGTATGAAACTATACGTTTCTTTACCTTTCAGAATTTAGATAGTATATTGGGATCAGATGCCAGGCATGGAAATGTGGTTTTGCATCAGTGGAAATAGAATTCATTTTTCGGGGTAATGTGTTATCATCCATTAAAAAGAAAAGAGAGAGAGAGAGAGAGAGAGAGAAGGCTGGGGGAGCTTCGATGGTGTTTTATCAATGAGATTTTAAAAATGAAAATCTCTCTTCTCTCTCTCTCTCTCTCTCTCTCTCTCTCTCTCTCTCTCTCTCCTAAGCCAGTCATTTCAATGACCATTGATGCATTTTGCCTTAATTCATCAAATATTCAAGTCAAAGTCTATATTACTACCTACCCAACCTCGTACGTGACCTAATTGTTTTTTTCATAGTTAATAAGAATATATGTTTATTAATTAAACTAAATTTGACGGCTTCTCTAAATTTCCCAAAGAGCAGAACAGCCAGTCAATTGAGGTCCTTGCCTGGTAACAAAAGTAACTACAGTTATATGACCAATACCCTGGGGCATCGTTTTCTGTCATAGAAAACCAATAATAAGTATCAAGATGTAAAAAAAGTATTAGAGAGAGAGAGAGAGAGAGAGAGAGAGAGAGAGAGAGAGAGAGAGAGAGAGAGAAAGGTGCCAAAATGGGCGGACATATTCTCCTTCAGGAAAGTTATTTCAACCTAGAGGTGCTCACCAATCGTAAAGCAAGGGCGTGGGTGGGGGGGGGGGGGGGGGGGGGGGGGAGGGGGGGGGGGGGGTTTGTTTGGGGATTGAGCATGATAGCTTTGAGTCAGCACTCGTTCATATGCAGGTGTCATTCAAGGCTCGTCACGTCGTGTCCAGAAGAATTGAGATCATAGGACGCGCGATTTGGCTCTTTTCCTTACCGAGGCTTAGTCGGGCGAATTCCCTGCAGTGTCTCAGGAGGAAAAGGAGGGATTTATTTCACCAGTGACTTCGAAATGTGGGAAATCCCTTAACCTTCTTCATTTGTCATAAGTATTGCCTTGAATATGAGCAGTTCTACACACGAGGAGTCAAATTTTAACCAAAAATATCGCTATTAATTTATTGAAATATTTTTTTTTACTGACAAGTGAGATCTCATCTTTCTGCATTTTCCTTATTTATCTCCTCTTAATTCTTCCATAAAAACACCATAATATTCTTTGGCGGCTTAAATTTCAAGTTTAAGGCCCCTGTGGTGGGCTTGTGCTACTACGAGTTAAGATTATCGTCATCATAAAATAATAATACTAAATGCTACTGTTACCTAATTTAAATTATGAATGAAGTATATGCGTTATGTATATAGAGAAAGTTCCTTGATTTACAAGACTGAACTTCCAGTCAACTGAGAATTCTTATAGCCATTCTGCATTTCGTACTTTGTACGACTCAACTAGGTGTGACTTGGATTTTAACTTCTGTGTATTGTGGAAGAATCTATTGTTTAATGATATTCAGCTTATAATAATGATGGGAGTAATACCCTATATTGTGATCTAATTATTAAAGCCGATGATTCGGCGTTCCCGTAAAAAAACTAATAAAGGTCAATATTTGCAACATTTCATTGACATTTCATTGACTTTTCTTACGAGGTAGCAAGTCAGAATGCACCAGAAAACGAAGGTCTGCACAGCGAAGTATGTCCATTTTTATAGCAGTGTAATATTGTATGAATTGTTAATACTCGTAACATACTTTCAGTAAACAAAAGAGCTTACCATTCCCTTGGGAAAAAAATTATTTTGGTGTGAATGTGAAGGTTACACTCACCAACAGAGCCGGCCAATTAAAAAGGACGTCACCGCTCTTTCGATAAAAGACCAAAACGAAAATAAACAGTTTGAATTCAATAGCTATCAACACAGCTAGTGTTTCGCTTGCGTGTTGGGAACATTGCACCCTCAAAAGCGTTTCTGCGCCGAAATAGATTTTATATTGGTATTGCTTTACCCAGAAAATAGCTTCCACATGAATCTGGTTGGGTCTTGTTTGGTGGACATTAAATCGTCAGATGGCTCAATCTATGAGTGCTTTTGACTCGTTATTCTTGGCATTTGTGTACATGTCCGCTTTTGAAATCCGATGATGGAAGAGTTTTAAAATGGAAAACTAATACATCACTTCGCATGCAAAAGGCGGAATACGTAACCTTGAATCCTGCAGAAGAAGAATATAAATTTTCGAATCGAAAATACTAACTTAATAAACCGTCATTGTGACCGCCGCCATGGCAATATATTTTCCTTGCTCTTTATTGTTTTGAAACAAACAATAGACAGGTATTAGGATAACCGACGATTCAGATTCCGAGTGTTTACGATTCAAAACACCGCCATGAAAAGTAAACTGTATTTGTACACTACCATATATGTACATAGTATATATAACAAGCAATTTTCGTAAAGCCCCTAAAAATATGATCTTGGTAAGTGGTCATAGTTTTATTTCTAGTTACATAAATAATCTCACTAATTAACCAAATAAATAAATATAAATAAGTTCAGGTAATTTTAAAGAGACAATATCTCAAATTCGCGATTCGATTATCACCTGCAACCACCAAAGTTCACCGGAAGCACCTGTCACCTTTACCTCATGAAACACAAAAAGTCATATTGTTAAGGATCATTTTTACCCGAAGGAAGGAAGGAAAGGGTCATTTCCAAAGCTTTTACTTAAATTCCCGCGAAGGAACACAGAGACTAGGGAAACTCTGTTTCAATACCTTCCTCCCAAGATGCCGTTGCGAACAATAAACTGAGGTGCTTAGCAGACAACCTACCCTCATGGGCACCAATTGCGACTGGGCCCGCACGCATCTGCGAGGCACTCACTCCAAAGAGGTCCTTCTATCCAGCCATAAAACCGCTCCTTTGGCCCCTTTTAGAGTCCGTAGGAGCTCAGGAAAATTGCTATTTTTCTTTTTTTATGCGTGGGTTACAAGGTCCATCACCTTTTGGGGATACGTGAGTAGTATTTTATAAATGATGCGCATATTCATATCTTCTTTGTTGTTGTCTCAAAACATTCCCTTGGTTTACACGACTGAGGCTGAGGGTTGCCAGTGAGAGGTGTCAATGAGCGCTGTGGTCTGGTGAAACGATTTTCATAATGAAAATAGCAATAAATTGTTCGTTGAAGAAGGGCTATAGGTTTAAAGGATCGCTTCCATTCAATTACGGCATTATATAACGCTCTCACTCTATTGACTCAGCATCAATGCTTCGGTACAGAAGGTTTTACGAAATTCCAATGGCAAATATTACAGGTTTTTCTTTGGAGGAACCTTTGGTTAGTCCTATTGCGGGGTAAAATATCATATCTAAATTCAATATATATAGTATAAATAGAGGTATAGATAAGATAGATAGAATAGATATATAGAGAGAGAGATATAATAGAGAGATAGAGAGATAGAGAGAGGATAGAAGACGCAAAAACCCCAAAAAAAAAACCCCCCCCCCCCCCCCCCTCCCCTATAGAGATAACGTATATAGAGATTATTAGATATTAGAGGATATATATATACGTTGTATATGATATACGTAGAGATTATATATAATTATATATATTATATAGATATATCTATATATATATTATATATATATATATAAATCAGCCTCGGCGGAAATGACCGATATATATATATATACTATATATATATATATAATTATAATATAGATATATATATATATATATAGATATATTATAGACTAGAGAGAATATATGTACATATATCTATATTATATACATATAGATTAGATATATATATATATATATATATATATATAATATATATATATATATAGTAACTATATATATATACATATATAGTAATATATAGATATCTATAATCCAATAATATATATATAATATATATCATATAGTAGATATATATATATATATATATAACACACACACAGATAGAAAGAGCTAGGGGGACATTGACCCAATATTATATAATATATATATAGATATATATATTATATATATATAATCTATATAGATATATAGATATATAGCCAAAATCAGCAGGAGGGCACTAGGCACAGTCACAACTAAGTATATGAAAGCAGAAGGATCACACAGTGAATTTGACATTTTGAAATTTACCGACGTTCGCAATACATTATTGCATTCCTCAGGGAATTCTACAATAGATGTAAATAAAATAAGTTTTAAAAACTTTCTAAAAAAATCATAAAATTAAAAATAGTTATCTAAAGCAATTTAAAAGGACCATATTTAAAACAAAATAATTAAGTTAAAAACACAAGTTACAAAAAAAGAAACATGGAATTGAGCATTAATCTCAAGGAATTTTATAACAAAATATTAATAAGAATAATAAAAATAATAAATAACTAAAGGAATGGAGCCCCCACCCTAACCTGCCAGCGCAAAGTCAAGAGTAAAACTGAGGCAGAAACGAAAAGTAATCAATAAGAGGCTTTAAGAACAACAACAAGTCAAGATAAAAAAAGTTGCACAGCCGAGGACTGGTATTTAAAACAGAAACAAGTGGATTAATTTTCAATGTCCCTAAAATAAATAGCTTTAATGGTTGTTGACCTGTCCAATTATAGAGAAATCTTTATATGGATGGTTAGTTTTACATTGCCACAGAATGATTTCTTATGTTGGATGCACTGGGTTGGAGAGGCGACATCCAGTTCTATGATAACCCTATGGGATCGACTCGTACCCTAAGAAAACGCTCGTGATACCACATAATTTCCATATCACATATGGGGGACAAGTACATTATAAAAATCTTCAGATTATTTTAGTAGACCCTGTAGGGAAGTTGTCAGATTTGTATGTACGGGGAGGATGCGTAGACTTTTTCTTTGGAACGTTACAAAATACAAAGGGATGTAGAAAACTTTTTGCGGAGTAATTTCTGTTCGACCTTGTTAATAATCTTGGCTCGGGAGACGTCGGATAAATGTCAAAAATGTCAATCCCTGTTGTTCTGCCTGCAGACATCTACTTAGATATATAGTATATAATATATATATATATATCTATATCATATATATATAATATATATATATATATATATATATATATATATAATATATATATATATATCTAATAAAAGGAGCCCATAAAAACACCAAAATATAGAGAAAAAAGTACTATATTCAGAGACGCTGTTCCCCTCCTTCAGGAGATTGAATGAGAAAAGTTTACAGAAAAGGTGGTATTTATACCAAGAGGTCCATCCACAAAAAAGCCAATTTAAGTAACCCCCCGCGGATAAATCGTCCTTTAATCTCCTAAAGGGTTGGTTGAATGAAGAGGTTGTCGATGGTCGAAATCCATGTCTTTTGAGATGTCATTACCTGCATCTATTTTAATAGGCGATCATCATTTGAATCTGTACAGGCAGTTGCTGGTTGCTGCTATAAAATTACATCGTGACAAATTCCAGTTTATTCTATGGTTAAGTTCATTGATACGGTTGAAAATAGCAGAGTCGGTTGTCCATAACTAACGACGTTTGTGTTGATTACTCTATGGGGAAGGGATTTACCTGTAAATCCGGATGTAAGATGGTAAAGTCCTGGCATGGGATTTCGTATACCCCAGAGTCCTGTGGAGGATGCATTTTGTTGGACGTTAATCAGGGATTTGGCTAAGGGTTTGGGCAAGAAATACAAAAGGGTTCGATTTCCGGAAGGGATTGGTTATTCTCTTAATAGTGTCCAGGTGGGGAATATTATTTTATTGTTGGGTGTATCTCTGGTCTGTCTTTGGGGGCGGTAGAAAATTACGTTGCTTTGTGAATTGCTTTCTCAATTATATGGTCAGGATATTTTAAAGACGAAAGTGGCTGCGAATTAGTTCAAATTCTTTTCAGGAAGTCTGGGGAACAAATTCGTAGGCTCTTAGAACAAGTTACTAGTACACTCTATCTGATAGTACTGTCGTGATAGCTAAAGTTAGTGAATGTATGAACAGTGAGAACGTTGGTTTTTTGTATATGGTGAATTTGTATTCTGTCGTATCCTCTGATTATTAAAACATCCAGAAAAGGGAATTTGTTGTCTGTTTCCACATTCAACTTAAAATTTGATGCTGGGCACTAATGGTTTAATTCGCGAGGAATTCATTAAAATCGCCCACCTATATCCCAAAATGTTGGATATCATCCACGTATCTCATCCAACAGCAGTTTTGGGTTTTATTGCATTTAATTTACTGAGTTTAAAAGATTCCTGACAGATTGGCTAGAACAGGACATTAAAGGGGACTACCCATACTACACCCGAATTTTTGCTTGTAGAATGATCCCCGAATGAAAATACGGTATTAGGTGCACGGTCAGTAGGGTATGGACAACAGAACTATGCTATTTTCAACATATAAATGAACATAACCATAGAATAAACTGGAATTGTTCCGTGTAATTCTATAGGCAGCCAACTGCGGTTACAAGAGTCAAATGATGGAATCGGCCTTTAATAAAAGAGAGGCGGTAATGAACATTCCAAAAGGAGCAATGGATTTCGGGACAACGGATCGAAACCCTCATTAACAACCCTTAAAGATTAAAGGAGATTATCAGCGGGTGTGACTTAAATTGGCTTGTTTGTGGATGGACCTCTGGTATAAATACCACCTTTTCTGTAAACTTTTCTCATTCCCTACCTGAGAGGAGGACAGCAGTCTCTGAAATATAGTACTTTTTCTCATATTTTGGTGTTTGTATGGGCTCCTTTTATTAGATGGAATTCGTTGTTACAGAACATTGTTACCAGCACTATATATATATATATATACATATATATATATATATATATAATTAAAATATATATAATATATATATAGATTTACTATATATATATATATATATATATATAGATCTCATGATATATATATATAAAAATTAATAAAAAATTTTTTAAAATTAATATATATATATATAATATATATAAATAAAGTTTCTGAATAGGACCGAAAAAGTACTCGGCCAACTTCGTTGTTCATTTTTTCCTCGTGGCAAAAAACCTTATTTATACAATAGCATCACGTTTATAACTCTTGTCAAGTTATTCATATCATATAATTATATATAGATATAATTATATATATCTATTATATATATATATATATATACTCATTTTATATATATAATATATATATATATACATATATATATAATATATATAATATCTATATATATATATATATATATATATATATATATATATAGAATATATATCTATATATATAATATATATATATATATATAATATATATATATATATATATATTATATATTATATATATATATAGAAACGGGTAACTAGCGTTCACTGTCCGAGCTGCATTTCGTTCCCCGTCCAATGGACGGTGGTTCGAGCCCATTGGGGGGTACGAAATTCTTATCAACTAAAAATTCCCCCTCCGGTACATTATGAAAAAAGATAACAATCCGATGTTGGGTAGAGAGAAGTAAGATATTAAAGGACATTCTGTAGCTCGAAGGAAAGATAGATAGATATATATACAGAGAGATAGATGATATTATAGAGAGAAGATCAGATAATATAGATATATATATTATATATATAGATAGATCAGATATAGATGTGTAGAGATAGATCCAGTACACATAATATAGAGTATTAGATATATATATATATATATAGTATATATATAGAGAGAGATATATAGGATATGATATATATGTACACAGATACATATACATATATATATATATATTATATATATCGTATATATAATATATATTATATATATATATATAGACATATAGTAATAGAGTATATCTTATATATATATATATGTTTTGTGGTGTGTTGGTTGTGTGTGTGTATATATATATATATATATAATATGATATATTTATATATATATATAATATATACATAAAATTATAAAAAATAATATATAGATATATATATATTATAATAGATATATATATAAATATCTAATCTATAGTATATCTATATATATATACATACTATATATATATAATGTTATATATTATATATATATACATATATACATGACTAGATATCTATTATAGAGTTGGCAATGTGTGCATGTATGTATGTAGGTACTGTATGTATGAATTGTATGGGCGCCCGGGCCGTCGGTCTGGCGGGACGGATTCGGAACGGAGATGAGCGACCCACTTAGACAGGTCAGCCCGGCGCGCAGGTAGAGCTCGCGCGGGAATGAGTGAAGATGCGAGCTGGGCCCCCTTCATGCAGTAGATTTGCCAGTCTGTTCACCAGTCTGGACTCAAGTCACCCTCGGTGTACCTCCGTTTCATCGTAATCTTTTCCCAATAGGCCTACGGCAAAATGAATTAAAGATAACGGAATTAAAGACAGTTCTGACTAAGGGCAAACAGAGTCAAAGGTATTCGTATTTGATATTGAGATTTCACTAAGTTCCATTATCAGTAAGATCAACCTTTTGCTATTGCTAAACAAAAGAGAGTGAAGCATGGCCAGACGAAGATGGTTTCCGGCAACTTTTACTCTAAAGGCTTGAGTTCCTAAGTGTTTACAAGCATTTGAGGACTAGAAAGGGATTCCTTTTGCTTGTTAAAACTTACCTAAATGAACGAGCCAAGAACTTTCTTGTGAACCTGGCCATACGAAATCGCTTTGTCTGTCTTGAAGCTGAATCTGATATCTTTTTACTATCTTGAAAGGTTGGTGTTAATATACTTGACGAAATGTCCATCCGGAGGAGTGGGTTATGATAAAGGTAGTGATACGCTTTATAACCCCCTGAACAAAGGTACAGGTCGTGATGCAACGGATTGGTAGGAAAATGGAAGCAACATTTTTCTCATGGTTTTGATGTTGCAAACATGTATCAAAACGTAATAATGCTAGTAGAAGAGGCGGAGCATGCAGGTTGGCACTGTTGTTGCTAACTAGTCCTGATTTAGGCTACTAATATTAAGAACCCAGTAGCGGATCGGCGATGTATATGGTTTGCCAGATGTACCACATTAATTAAACTAATAAGAATAATCTTGTTTGATTCTGGGTTTTACCTCCTGAAGGATGGTAGTTAATCTAAATACCTGTATCAGGGAAATATAACAGCGACAAAGATCGAGTATGGTTTAGTATACAAACTTAGTAGAATGCATTTGAATGCTATCGTCACAACGACAGCGAGGTTAAAATTTGCAAAACCCAAATTTATTAATGCATGCTCTAGTTCAATTCATATCTTTGGAGAATAGGGATGTTGGTGAATAGATACTGGAAGGAAACGGATGAGTTCAATTTCAACATGGTGATCAGTGTTGGATATCAAGAATTATTCTTAAAGTTTGGGTGACAACAGTCACGTAAATCATTTGGTGTAACGAATGTGACCAAATAAAAGGTTCTGCATAGAATGGCTGTAGTAATGTCAACAATGAGAGATAAAAGATTCACAGCGTAATAAGGCTATAATTTCTCAGAAAGGTGTATCTTATCTCTCACTCACCTACTGGTGCACAATATGCTGTGTAAGTCTTTCGGTGTAGATAACATTTTGACTAGAAAATTAAATCAGATAATTTTGAACTTTTATCGGGTGCATACGACAAATGCATGGGCCATATGAGCACCTAATGCTCTCACTGTGAAATTCTATTAACCCTAAACGCCGGAATGGACGTTATTTTACGTCGACCATTTTTTGTCTCTCGGGTTGCCGAACTGCGACGTTATTTCTACGTTCGACATACAAAAAAGTTTTTTTTTTAAATTCGCGGGAAAAAAATACTGTTAGGCTACCAGCCGAAAAACTCTTGAAATCACGCGCACTTGGGGGATGCTGGGAGTTCACGGATCAAGTGTTGTTGTTGTTACATCGTTACGCAGGCGCGCAAGCGCGATTTCTTTTTGCAGCACTTAAAAGTATCGGGACACATCTCTGAAATTATTTGTCACTTTGACAGAACTTTTTGTTACTATTTTAAATTTAGGCCGTTACATAGAGTATTTATATGAAAATGTGCGCATTTTTATGTAGAATACAACAAAAAAAATTCTCATGATTGTAGCTTTTTATCCGTTTTAAGATATTTTCATAATAAATAAGATAAGTGCAAAAATTTCAACCGTTGGTCAACTTTGACTCTACCGAAATGGTCGAAAAAAACGCAATGTAGCTAAACTCATTATATTTATATATTCAATCATTTAACTAATTTTGCAAACTAATGGAAGTGTCTAGCACAAATATTCAGATTTAGGTGAATTTATTGAAAAAACTTTCCTTACGTCCGCGCCCCCCGGTAACTCTTCGAAAAAATTCATACATGCGATTGATGGTGAAGTTTCACCATTTTAAATTAGCCGTTTACATTAAGTTTATATTGAAAATGTGCCGCAATTTCATGCAAATACAATAAAAACACCCATGGCTTGTAGTTTATCAATTTGAAATATTTTCAAATTAAAAATGATAAGTGAAAATTTTCAACTTCGGGTCATTTGACTCTACCGAAATGGTCGAAAAACGCATTGTAAGCTAAAACGCCTATATTCTCGTAATATTCAAGCATTACCTTCATGTGCAACAAATTGGAAGTCTCTAGCATAATATTTCGATTTCGGTGAATTCTATGAAAAATAAAAATGTTCTTTACGTCCGCGCTGTAAACTCTTCCGAAAAAAAAAAAATCATAAGTGGATCGTGGTAATGTTGCACCATTGTAAATAGCCGTTACAAACGTTTTATATATGAAAATGTGCGCAATTTCATGTATAATACAACAAAAATAGTTTGAACGTTGTAGCTATTCTATTTTCGAAATATTTGATATACATCACGATAAATAGAAAAAAAAACAGTTCGGTCAAATTTGACTCTACCGAAATGGTCGAAAACGCAATTGTAAGATAAAACTCTACAGTCTAGTAACATTCAGGCATTATCTTTCATCGTGAAACAAATTCCGAAGGTCTCTAAGCACAATATTAAATTATGGTGAATTGTTTAAAAAAAAAACTTTCCTCCCTCCGCGCGCGGAATTTCCGCCACAATCCCGAAATGCGTAAGTCCCATTTCTCGGAATATTTGCTACGGTCAATTAGGCATTTAATAAGAGTTTTCTATATGAAAAATGTGCGCAATTTCATGTAGAATAAAACGAAAAATATTTGAAAGTGTAGCTATTTCTTATTCGAAAATAATTGCATATATAAAATTATTTTATATATAAAAAAAGTCGACATTCGGGTCAACTTAGCTCGGTAGATCTGGTTCGAAAACTGCAATTTGTAAGTAACTATTATTACAGTAGGTAATATCAATCATTTCTTCATTCTCGACATATGGAAGTCTCTAGGGACAATATTTAGATTTATGTGAATTTTGAAAAAAAAAATATGTGTCTTCGTAAGCGCGTTACGAATTCATGCATTAGTTGTGATAATATTTTCTCTGTGTTGCTTTTTATCGTGTTACAATGTGTTATAATCAAAAATGATCGCAATTTAGTGCCACATTACAACGAAAAACAAAGTCACTTGTTACCTCAAACGTTTTGCGACAGCGCGAATTGAACATACAATTATATATGAAATTTCGTTTTTTGTGCTATCATATATCTGCATTATTTATTATATGATAATGATAATTTTTTTCATTCTGATGGTTCGAATACTAAACTTCAAGCAATGACAAAAAAAAGGAGCCAAAAATGAACTCTTAATCTTGAAAACTAAGCGCGCTGTGATTTTTTGAAAAAAATATTGTTTCCGCTTACGCGCTAACACTCAAACCCCTCCGCATCGGGTAGTCATTTTTTATTTACCGCTCGGCGTTTAAGGGTTAAGAGATTACTCTTAGAAAAGATGTTGCCTCTTTATCGGGAGAAAGGGAAACGAACTACTGATAATTTAGACTGTCTATTACAAGTGATGGCCTGGATGAAATCAAATAAAAAGGTAACACTTTCTGTGAAAGAATCTAGCAGTCGAACTTTACATTATAGTAACTGTGTCAAAGACTGATGTGGATGTGAGCTTGAAAAATGATGAGATGATGAGATGAAGATGATGAACATGGATGTAAATCAATTGATGTAGTTATAGAAGAAGAATCTCATTGATACATGGTGGGCATTATTCAAGGAAGTTTGCTCTAAAAAATCCTCACTTAGTAACAAAGCTAGGGATGTGGAACAAGGAAAAGAGGTGGACAGAGGGAAGTAAACAGGGGTGAACTTGCTCACCTCACAGAGCCATTTTATTCTCAATTTATACAATGGACGGAAGTATTTTAACCTGCTGAGTCAGTCTCAGGTGGGAAAAAAATCTAATATAGACATCGATAAATATGCTGTCAGTAATCTAGGATATCAAACCAATCAAGAGGAAGGGAGACGAGCAGTAGGAGAGGGAGGGGATGGCACAGGCAGGGAGATGTGATCAGCGGACTGTCACTGCGCAGAGAGAGCGTTAAACGGGCCTCTGTCCGTCTGACCTGTCAAGTGGATCCTGCGGAGATGGGTTTCCACCCCGGGAAGGTCGAGGGGACCTACGTGCGGGAGCCCGGGAAACCCCCGGGAACCGGGGTCTCAAAAATTTCTACTCCCCCCCTCCGAAAGGGTGAGAAGGGATCCCGGAAACAGAGCTGGTTCTGCCAGTGAAACGGGGCTGGCTAGCCCGAGACTTAGTTACGTTTACAAATGTATGTTAACATATGACTTATCATTGGGAAAAAGAATATATAGGGTAAACATCAATGAACATAAAAGGGTGGTTTAGAAGGGGGTTGGACAGAGAGAGAAATGAGGAGGGAGAGAAAGTGAGAGAGAGTAGACAGGGTGTTAGGGAGAAGAAGAGAAAAAAGGACAGACAGAACATACAGACAGACAGACAGACAGACAGGGACAGAGTTGTATATGAGAAGAAAGAGGGTAAGAGGACAGTGATTGTTGGAGAGAAAAAGGGAGAGTAGAGACCGGAAAAGAGAGGGAGGGGAAAAGAGAGAGAAAGAGTAAGAGAAAGGAGCGAGAGGGAAGGAAGAGGACAGAGAGAGATAGTGGAGGGGGTGTGAGGTAGGAGAAAGAGGAAAATGTGAGAGAGAGAGAGAGAGAGAGAGAGACAGACAGAAAGAGACAGGAATTATGGTGATTAGTCGAGAAGAACAGAGTGAAAGAGACAGTGATGGTGGAGATAGAAGAGAGTCAGAGAAATGAGCTTTCTCTTTCTTTCTTTTCCATTTTCAGTTTCAAGCGCTTCAGTCCCAGTAGTTGGCTTCTTGCCATGACTATCAATAAAGCCCAGGGACAGTTCTCTTCAGAGCGGCTGGTATCAATTGGAGCAACTTGCTTTCTCTTGGGCGCTTTAGTGGCGTGACTCAAAGAGTGGGCTCCCGTAACGCCTGTTCATTTGTCACAAGAGGGAAACCACAGAACATAGTTCTACCCAAAAGGCTCTCCGGTGTAATTGGAATCTCTCTGCCAACACCAAGAATTTTGCCTCCATATTACTAGTTTACGATGCTTCATTTTGATATTCTTTTCAAGGATGTTTTTTGTTTGTCAGATTTGCAATTCTTCACAATCAGGTCGTGGTAATGTATTCAATTGTGGCTTGATTATTATTACTGTTCATAAACTATGCTAGGGTTAACGCCAATCTAGCTGGGACCCGTAGGGAGGTTAACAGCTAGATATATGAAAATGATAAAGTATCAGCACACAATTTACTGTTTCGGAATAGAAATAACACTGCATTTTTCAGTTCGTAAGCTTTGGCATTTCAAAAGAGAATCGTTGTTGCGATCCAATTTTTGAGTCAGAAATTATATATGCATATATCTGTGTTTATATATGTACATATCTGAATATTTGATGTTGTGTTGATTTTCTGTGTACTTGTTGCCACTAATAATATCAACAAATATTCCACTTAGTTATTGTAAAAAAGAAAAAACACTCGACCTTAAAAAAATAAATAAAAAACACGAAAGCCGAAATCACGTTTTCCAGATTTTCAGAGGATTTTGTTGAGGGTTTGGGCGGTACGCTCTCTTCCAGGAGCTCTGGTGGGAACAAATGGAATTGTGTGATTCAGCATCAGGCCATAATGGAATCCCTTCAGGTAACATTGGATCAGGTGCCTTTGTTCCTCCTTTTCTCCTACCTCTCTTGTCTTTTTGTTTGGGTTGGGACGTTCATTTTATTATTAATCAATTATTATTGAATTAACTCATAGAAATAGGTATGATAATTTTGTGTATTAATATTAATATAGTCATAGGGATAATAATAATAATAATTCTGATAAAATAAGTAATGCTAGCATAGCTCAGTAAAAATAGGATTATCTTAATTCTCGTAGCAAAGCAGAAGGGACGTATATAATTTATTATTTTTAATGACTCTTTTTCTTTTTTCTTCTTTAAGTCGTCAGTGGTCAACCCTCATGGACATTCAACGACGGGAATAGCCCTGATGGGCTCCAAAGAAAAATCAGCGTCAAAGAGAAAGGACACAGGTTTTTGAAAAAAGGTGATAAAGCAAAAAAAAAACTAAAAATAATTTTGGAAATGAATGGGAAAATGAAACCTGATACACATGAAATTCAGGAGACATTAGCCAGTACAGGTGGGGTGAGAGGGAGAGAGAAAAAGTTATATACCAAACATTTACAAATTTCTGCCCCACACTTGCTTACTGTAGCAGAGAGCAGGAATGGATTTTTCATGGTTAAATATTTGGAGATCAGAACAGTTCGCAAACTGCATAGGAATAAGGAAAGCTTTGCCTCCCAAAGGCCAAGAAAGAAGTCAGTCTCTAGGAAATACCTTATTATGGAATTCCGGAGATCTTTGTCGCTAAATTATCTCCTTATGGAATCAGGAGAACCTTGTCGAAATGGTTATTTCTCTTGTGCTGAAATGGAACTTCATTATTTTCAGAATTTCCAAATCGTTGAACTTAATTTTCCAGAATTTTTAAATCCATTAGCAATAACTTCCAGGATTTTAAAATCCGTTAGAATTTAATTCTCCAGATTTTAAATCTATTGGAATTAGTTTTCCAGAATACTAAATCCATTAGAATTATTTTTCCAGTTCTAAATCCATTAGAATTTTCGTACCCAATCTAAATTCTTAGAAATTATTTTTCCAGAATTTATAAATCATGTAATTATTTTCCAAGAATTCTAAATCCGATTGGATTATTTTCCAGTAATTTCTAAATTCCATTGTAATTATTTTCAGATTTCTAAATCCATTGGAATTATTTTCCAAAATTTCTAAATCCATTGGAATATTTTTCCAGAATTTCTAAATCCATGAGAGCTTTTGTTTCCAGAATTTCTAAATCAAATAAGTGTGTATTTCTTCGGTTTTTTATTTAAGATGCCAATGAACATAAAAGAACGGGTGTGATTTGTCTGCCGGAATAATTTCATCTACGTTCCGAAGCCCTCGTTCGCGCATAAAAACGGTTTTTTAATATTACAGTAGCAGAGACTTGGCATGGAGACACCAAACACAGACATGTAGGGGTACAAACACATTGTAAAAAATAAAACTGAACACAGACCTTTCGGGAAATGTTAGATACACCTTTCCAGTCTTATGTAAAAGGAATCGAAAGATTCCCGAAGGCTGTCTATTAGATGTGATTTTGAAAAGAGAGACGTTCCCAGACATATGTGGGTATATTTCTCCGATGGTTCTTATTGCCAGGGAGGGTCCTTGATATGAAAACGGTGCGGAATAAAACACCGATTTGTAACGACTCTTACCGCCCTGCAACTCAATTTGAATGTCGGAACCAGGGGTTCTCATATTAATTCATGAGTAAACAACACCGAGTCAGCTCGCAGGTAGTATTACCAGGCACGAATATGATGTGCTAAATACACCAAGTTATGCAAATGAAGTGGTATTGCTGACACTTCGTTATAATAACTGGCGTTGCTATACAGGGCTCTAACACTAACTTCTGATTGGGTCTGATTCCAAGATGAGATCGTTTCTTCTTTTTATGCAAAACATTTTAAAGAAAACGTCCCATCTGAAATTGTCTTTAGACACTTCGCTTGCTTCTAGCAAGAACTTCCCTCAAAAACTCAAATTAATGTCTAAAATTAATTTTTGTGCAAGTTCACGTTTTTATGGATGATACTTTTAGAAAAAAACATTTTACACATATACAAAATAGGTTTGGAGTTATTAAGGTTCATTTGTTACCATTAATCCTTTACCATTGGGCATTATTAAAGTTTAAAGATCGTTTGTGCCCTAATATGTCTTCAGGGGTTGTGTATAGCTATAATTGTCCTAAATGTAATTTAGCGAACTTAGAGGATCCACCAGGAGGCTGTGAAGGTACGCATAGATTTCACATCGTGGATAAGCTATAGACAGGCAGCAAATTGCCAAACCCAGAGTTTTTTTAATATTAGAAATCATTCTAATATATGTAAAACCTCCATTGAATATCAGGACTTTAAAGTGTAGGGAGCTTTCCAACAGCAAGATTGGCAATTTAGAATTGTTAAAAAATCAAAGATATATACACACACGTGTATACATGTACTCTATATTGTGTGTTCTGTTTGTTTGATTGTAAGGTCGCGTATTATGTAGCAATCTCCCTAAGAAATGTGGATAAGCGTATGGAAAGTATCTAAATATAATGCCTTTTTTGCCGTACAAGAAATTACACTGAATATTATTAATAATAAAGTATAGGATTTAGCGTGAGAGGGTAAGTGAGTGCGTGAGTGGGTATGTGCGTTTCTTGAATATGCAAAAAGTGATGCTGGCAGACATCGCTTATGAAAACATGAGCAGGGCAGAGGAAGTAGTTCTTCTCTCGCGGAAATTTCTACCCAACAGCGTAATAAGGCAGCATATTAGTCTAATGCGGACCTCGGGTGGAAGTTATTGTCGTGTGGCCTTCTCCCTTCCTTACTCACGCCCGAGAAATGAAAAATCGCTGGCGGCCTTCCTTAGTTTGTCTCATCTCTCTCTCGCTCTCCTCTCTCTCTCTCTGATCTCTACTTTTAAACCCAGAGTCGAGGTACCAGGTGCAGAAGAGAACGAGCGTATAGGCCTATATGGACATCTCCCTCCCCCCCCCCCCCCCCCCCGCGCCCCCCCCCCCCCCCCCCCACTCTCTCTCTCTCTCTTCTCTCTCTCTCTCTGCTCTCTCTCTCCTCTCTTTGCAGAAAGAAAATCTCGATATTTAGATTATTAACTCTTGCCGTCAACTAACTTGACATTTTCGCGGGCCGCCAACGTTTGAGAAAGAATAAAAATAAATGGGTTGAGTAATCTTATGTAACCAGACCATTCAGGCTGAAATAACAGCTCTCGTAGGGTTGGCCCGAAGATTAGATTATTAGTACGTGGCTAGGAAACAATTGGTACCTAGCGCGAGACGACAGCTTATTGTGGGATCCGAACAAAATTATATCGAGATATGAATGTCTAATCCCCAGAAGAAGACTCCTCTGATTCTCATTTGGCACAGCTGAATCGAATTGGAGACTACCGGTTCGGTCGGCGAGCACAGTAACCACTCATCCAACAAGGAACTAGAGGAGAATATTTTGTGCCCGTTTTGTGAAAAGCATTTGTAAATCTTAGGGGAAAATGGACATTACCGCTTCTCGACAGAAGTCAAAAGATATATTTATGGAATTGTCAAGACATATATCCCTAATCATTATCAAGAAGAATGGGTGACGGTCTCGGGTTCTTGCCGTCCCACCTTTAGTTAAGGACAATAGACCACAGTTCCGCATGTAGTAGAGAAAGATTCGAACGAAGCCATCCGCGTATTTCAAAGTTTTCAAAGACTGTGAGTTATGGCGCAATTGTCTCCCGAGAAGGCCGAGTTGAATCCTCCGAAGGTCTTTGGAAGGAAGGAGAGGAAGGATGGTGATCCCGGGCGTCAATCAGTCTCTTCGGAGTTTATGAAGGCGCTGAACGTGAAGATACTCGAGATATTATCGAGGAGAATGTCTACTTCTTCCATACCCGTTATCCCATACATAAGAAGTCGGTTGAGTAATGCGACTTTTTTATAACATCAGGATGGTTTTCATGGCAAAGAGTTTTACGACCGCGTGGCCTTGCTGCAATAACCACTTTATTGGGCGGGGGCCTGCCGCTGACTAAAAATTAAAGACTGAAGGCAGCAGTTTCCACAAATTATTGGCGGTGGGCCTGGACTTGGACTCAAAAGTAAGGACTGTAAGGAGCAGTTTTCAAGTTATTGGTGATAGGCTTAGCATTTCACTAAAAAAGAAGCCTGAAAGGCAGCAGTTTTCGCAGTATTGGGGTAGGCTAGCCTGTCACTAAAAAAAAAGTAACACTGCAAGGCAGCAGCTGTCGTTTTAGTCGCTTTAGGACCACAAAGGACTACTGGGGACTTATCTCCACCATCACCACAGGGTGGAGATACTGTGGAAAAGAGGTATTTCAGTTGATTGATCGCTCAGCTCTCGTTCTGGCAATGAATTGAATGGATTTATGGAATCCCAGGGCTGTCAAGCAAACACTGCCTGAGAAACCTTTCTTTCGGCCATTCGAGTGACTTGAGACGAAGAATAGGAGTTGGGAAGGTTATTTAACATTGGGATAGTTCGACAGCAAGATAAAGAAATACTGAATCTAAAATGAGATAAAGGTGGAGCTGGTTGCCTGAAAGAATTGATGTAGAGGTTGTTGGACAGCAAAGAGGAAAAAAAAGAGAGCAAGAATGGAGGTGAAGTTAAAATACAAAAAATGGATCGATTTTAGTAATGCTTGCAGTGCACAGGCGAGGGCACTGACGGCCAACCCCTTACGAGCATCCCGGCCTAAGAATGCCCACAGGCATAACTGGTTATTTTAGTTGAAAATCACAAGAGAATACATGCAGGAAGACCAGCCTCATCAGGCATGGCCCTGCCTCAGGCGGTCTTTTAATCCGTCCCTTCAGAAGCAAATTCTGTGTATTATGCATTGCCATAACAGAGAGAGAGAAGAGGAGAGAGAGACGAGAGATCCCGAGAGAGAGAGAGAGAGAGAGACACTTAACCATCATCAACGTCATCCTCATATTCATCTTCGTGGCTCCTTTTCGCGTTGTCTTTGAAATATCTTTCCTCAGTTTCCAGCTTTCCAGTTCCAGGTATCTTTCCTCTCCTCTCTCTTTGGTGCAGCTCACAGTGTTTACTCCTCATCTTATTCTATTCTGAGTCCTTTCTCTCGTCGATGTGTTCTTCCCTGTATTTCTCTACTGGGTTATCACCGTTCGTTCTTCTTCCGTGTGTGAAAGTTCCTTCAATTTAGTATATGTCTACGTATTTTATACATATATTGATGTCTACGTAAATATACATACACACATAATTATATGTATATACATAAATAAATACACGCATATAAACTGTTGTTAGGCTAAAGAAGTTTTCAATTAATTAAGCAGCCCATCAGGATCCAATTTCCGTGGCGTAACGATACTAA
>NC_087211.1:4561689-4569189 GCF_015104395.2 Macrobrachium nipponense | reverse complement strand
ATATAATATATTATTCCTATTATATATTAATTTATAATATATTACTATATATAATCTATTTTAATATATATAATATAAATAATATTGATATATATCTATAGATATATATATATATTCTATCTATATATTATCTATATTATATCTATCTCTATATCTATGATATATGTATATATATGTATATATATCTAATTAAAACCTAACCAAACATAACTAAACGTTATGGCACCAGAAATCAAATTTGTGTACTGACACCCAGGATCGAACCCAGGTTTTCTTTCAACTGAAAGGGCCAAGGGTAATAAATAGTACTTAAATACGACAAATATCTAACACAAGAAATAATGTGTCCAAACCACACGCTTCTTTTTGGGTTTTATTTAGCAGAATGTCGCTCCTCAATTCCCGCGCCCGTTTCAATTCCTACTGTTTCCTGGAGAGCAGGAAGAAAACTTAATGAACGTCGTCCTTCAAAAAGGACGCGACTATTAAAATGTTAAAAGAATAATTAATTCCCCCTTTCTTTGGGTCTCTGTCTCCCTCCCCAACGGGAGGTATGCAGTGTTTTCTTTCTCTCTCTCTCTCTCCTCTCTCTCGCTCTCTCGTGGTTCGGTCTTCTCTCTCTCATCTCTTTTCCAGAGAGAGAGGAGAGAGAGAGAGAGAGAGGGAGAAAATATTGATGCTGGCGGCATCTTAATGTATTACTCTCCTCTTTTGGGTCATGAAAGAGGCTGTAACGAATCCGGTGAAATAGTTTCTTCCTCCGAATTATTCTCCCGAGAAGCAAGGAAGAAGAAGAAGAAGAAGAAAGAAGGAAAAGAAAAGAATAAGAAGAGTAAAATTGGCGAATGGATTCCTCCAGCTACCTTTGGCCATTTCTGAAGCGTGAGAATCTTCTATTTCTTAATAATGGTTAGTGTGTGTGTGTGGTGTGTTGTGTTTGTGTATCAATGATTGGGTAAATGATTGGACTGAAATATTGAGACGTGAAACCTCGACATAGAGCTCTAAAGAACAAAACAAACCCGACACAAGTCGATGATAGGGCGGAAGTAGTAAGCGGCCTTGAATATTGTATTTCTAAGCGACAGCCGTTCCTGGGGCCACAAAATAGGAACTTGATCTGTACTGAGGTAAAGTACTAAATAGAAAACCTTACTTACAATAAAATATGCTTCAAGTAAACATAATGACATCGTGTTTTCCTTTTTGTAAAAATCGATATTAAAAAAAAAGATCATTTGATAAACGGCGATCAGGGGGGGGGATAGGAATACAAACAATATTTTCGGTATGAAACTGGAAAAAAATTGTAAAAAATAAAAATTACTGTTGCTGAAACTGAGAAGATAAAACGACAGAAGAATTGTGCATCAGCGTTTGTACGCAACCCGCTTCAACACTCGGAATGTATTATCTATCCTCCACAGGGGAATTTCAATAAATCCTTATGAGCAACAAATTTCTCCTCCCGCCTTAAAATTCCCACCCCGGAGCGTACCGTAAATAATTCAAATGAATGTAGGGCTAAGTCTTGTTAAGAATTGGCATTCGTCAAGATTCTTAACTGTTTCCCCCCCCCCCCCCCCCCCCTCTGTTCTCTTGGTTTTTCTCTTAAGGATATTATCCATTCTCGTCTTTTTGTTTTAACTGCTTTCGGACGCTGACCGCTGAAATGGGGAGGCTGGAAAGTTATGAAGAGCTTAATAGTCCGTTTCATTCATAAGATTCTTTTTGTCGTTTTAATGGGGGTTTTGTGTGTTGTTCACCGGCTTCTATGAATGGGGTTTCCTCTTAGCGAAGTTATCATTAAGGTATTTGGTGGCCTCATATGCGGAGAATGTTCTTTCGCTACTTGAATCCATATTGTATTGAAACTTTTGTCGCTTTCTAAACGAGGGGTTGGAGTTTTTAAGTAATGATAAAATATTCACCCTGATAAACCCGTTTCATATTCGTTTCCCAATACATTCTCGGAACAGAATCTACTTAGTAAGTGCTTCCGAGCAGGTGCCTAGGATTCCGCAACTATTAACAGAATTACGAACAAAGCAGCATGAGCAAGTTCGGAACTGCGTCTGGAAATGTTCCATGGAAAGGACGGAAGTTTGGGTCACGTTGGATGAGGCCGAAGGGGAGGAAGAACAAAACAAAGCAATAAACGGGCGGCGGCGGAAGCCAGTTCCTCTTAACAGTTGTTTTGTTTGCAAGAACTCCCAAAGCACTTTCATTTTGCTGCTCCTCTTTTTGTTTTCGCTTCTCCTGACGACGTCAACTCCGTTGTCAGAACTTTTGAAGGCAATTGAGTCATGGTTGTTATACCGTGACTTTTTATTGTTCCCGTTGTTTCAAAAGATGCAAAAAAAAAAAATAAAACTAATAATAGTAAAATAAAACAAAAATAATTAAAAATAAAAAACTTTAATCGTTTTTCCAGCCAAAAACAGATCAAAAGACTGGTATGCTAGGTTCGTATCGGGGGGGCAATTCATGTCATTTTTTCATTACAGAAGCCAACCAACCAGGCCCGGAATAAACACTGGGTGCATAGCAAATTGCTATAAGTATTATGTATATATTTATACCATGTTATATGATACATTTTGTATCTATACATATATGCATATACATATATATACCCCAACCCAATGCCCGTCAATCAAATTCCAATCACAACACACAGACAAAAGGAAGATGCTTCGAAGCGAAACATGAGGAGGAGAAGGAAGAGGAGGGCGGAGGCGATATGGCCCCGACAGCTCCAATTGTCGAAACTGGGCGTTTCAAAGCCAGTTTTCCACTTACCGCGAAGTTAGGCCCCACCATATCCGCAAGATTCCGCCTTAATAGGATGTTGATCATGGGCGACGCCTCAATACTTGCTAACTTCAACTTTGGCTGGCAATCGAATTACAACAGAAGTGGAAAGCAACTTAGACAGAGTCAATTAGTATCGTTACCGCCTACGGAAAATTGGATCCTGATGGGGCTTGCTTAATTAATTGAAAACTTCTTTAGACCCCTAACAACAGGTTTATATGGCGTGTATTTATTTATTTTGTATATACATCTAATTATGTGTGTATGTATAAAGATTTACGTAGTTCATCAATATAGGTGTAATAAAATACGTAGACCAGATTACTAACCTTGAAGGAACTTTTCAACAACCGGAACGGAAGAAGAACGAACGTGATAACCCAGTAGATAAGAAATACAGGTGGAAAACACATCGAACGAAGAAAGACTGGAGTCAAGAATAAGAAAATGATGAGGAGTAAACACTGTGTGCTGGCACCAAAGAGAGAGGAAGGAAGGAAATATCCTGGAAACTGGAAAGGCTGGTAAACTGGGAAGGAAAGATATTTCAAAGACAGAGCGCAAAAGGAGCCGACGAACGATGGAATATGAGGATGACGTTGATGAATGGGTTAAGTGGTTCTCTCTCTCTGATCGTCATCTCTCTCCCCCTCTCTCATCCTCTCTCTCTCTCATCTCTGTTTATGGAGAATGCATCCACCAATAATTTAATTTTTTTTTTTTTGGCCCCCCCCCTTCTGAAGGGGACGGATTAAAGACGCCCTGAGGCAGGGCCATGAATGATAAGGCTGGTCTTCCTGCAATGTCTTCTCTTGTGATGTTCAACACAAATAAACAGTTTATGCCTGTGGGCATTCTTAGGCCGGGGTACCTCGTAAGGGGGTATTGTCGTCAGTGCACCTCGCCTGGTGCACTGCAAGCATTACTAAACGATCCCACTTTTTTGTATTTTACTTCACCTCCATTCTTGCTCTCTTTTTTTTCTCTCTTGCTGTCCAACACCTCTAACTATCAATTCTTCCAGCAACCAGCTCCACCTTTAGCTCATTTATATTCATTATTTCTTTATCTTGCTGTCCAACCTCTCCAACTCCTATTCTTCGTCTCAGGCACCGAATGGCCGAAAGAGAGAGTTCTTAGGTGCTTGCTTTGACAGCCTGGATTCCATAAAATCCATCCATTCATTGCCAGAACGAGAGCTGAGCTATCAATAACACTGAAATACATCTCTTCCACAGTATCTCCACCCTGTGGTAGGGGTGTGAGAATACTGTCACAGTAGATCCTGCGTGTCCTAAAAGGCGACTAAAGGACAGCTGCTGCCTTGCAGTGTTACTTTTTTTTAGTGAAAGGCTAAGCCTACCGCCAATAACTGCGAAAACTGCTGCCTTTCAGGCTTACTTTTTTAGTGAAAGGCTAGGCCTATCACCAATAACTGTGGAAACTGCTGCCTTACAGTCTTACTTTTGAGTCAAAGGCCAGGCCCACCGCCAATAATTGTGGAAACTGCTGCCTTACAGTCTTACTTTTGAGTCAAAGGCCAGGCCCACCGCCAATAACTGTGGAAACTGCTGCCTTACAGTCTTACTTTTGAGTCAAAGGCCAGGCCCACCGCCAATAATTGTGGAAACTGCTGCCTTGCAGTCTTAATTTTTAGTCAGAGGCGAGGCCCACCGCCAATAACAGTGGTTGATGACAGCAAGGGCACGCGGTCGTAAAAACCTCTTTGCCAAATAATAAACCATGCCTGATGTTATAAGAAAAGGCGCATTACGCAACCGACTTCTTAATGTAGGGATAACGGTCGGAAGGAAGAAGAAGACATCTCTTCGATAATATCTCGAGTATCTTCACTTTCAGCGCCTTCAGAAATAATCCTCCGCAGAACTGATTGACGACCGGGATCACCATCCTTCCTTCCTTCCGTCCAAAGACCTTCGAAGGATTCAATAACGAGCCTTCTTCTTTTTCGGGGAGAAAATTGCGCCAATAACTCACAGGCTTTGAAAACTTTGAAATACGCGAGGTGCTTCGTTCGAAGCTTTCTCTGCTACCTGCGGGAAACTGTGGTCTAGTTTCCTTAACTAAAAGGTGGGACGACAGAGAACCCGAGACAGTCACCCATTCTTCTTGATAATGATTAGGGATAATATAACCTTGACAATTGAATAAAGATATCTTTTGACTTCTGTCGAGAGCGGTAAATGGCCATTTTCCTAAGATTTACAAATGCCTTTCACAAAACGGCACAAAATATTCTACGCTTCTAGTTCCTTGTTGGATGAGTGGGTTACGTGCTCGCCTACCGATCCGGTAGTCGCCAATTCGATTCCCAGCTGTGCCAATGAGGAATCAGAGGAATTTACTTCTGGGGATTAAAAATTCATATCTCGATATAATGTGGTTCGGATCCCACAATAAGCTGTCGGTCTCGTTGCTAGGTAACCAATTGGTTCCTAGCCACGTACTAAATATCTAATCCTTCGGGCCGGCCCTACGAGAGCTGTTATTCAGCTGAATGGTCTGGTTACATAAGATATACTCAACCATTTATTTTTATCTTTCTCAAACGTTGGCGGCCCGCAAAAATGTCAA
Organism: Macrobrachium nipponense; assembly: GCF_015104395.2. Taxonomy (NCBI): domain Eukaryota; kingdom Metazoa; phylum Arthropoda; class Malacostraca; order Decapoda; family Palaemonidae; genus Macrobrachium; species Macrobrachium nipponense. Next base: position 4,563,777 of record NC_087211.1, on the reverse strand, counting down.
GTTAGATTGACTGCAAGAGTTAATATACGTAAATATTCGAGATTTTCTGCAAAGAGAGAGAGAGAGAGAGAGAGAGAGAGAGAGAGAGAGAGAGAAGAATGTCAATATAGGCCTATACGTCTGGGTTGTAAAAGTAGAGATCAGAGAGAGAGAGAGAGAGAGAGAGAGAGAGGACATACTAATTAAGGACGCCCGCCAGTGATTTTTCATTTCTGGGGCGTGAGTAAGGAAGGAGAAGCACCGACGATAACTTCCACCCGGGGTCCGCAGGAGACTACTAATGCTGCCTTACGCTGTTGGGTAGAAATTTCCCGAGAGAGAACTACTTCTCTGCCCTGCTCATGTTTTTAATAAAGCGATGTCTGGCCAGCATCACTTTTTGCATATTCAAGAAACCACACATACACACTCACGTACCCACTCACAGCTAAATCCTATATTTATTATTAAATAATATTCAGTGTAATTTCTTGTACGGACAAAAAGGCTTATTTTAAGATACTTTCAATACGCTTATCCACATTTCTTATGGGATATTGCTAACATATACGCGGACCTACTCTCAAACAAACAGACACACACATATATATAGTACATATATACACGTGTGTGTATATATCTTTAATTTTTAACAATTCTAAAATTGCCAAATCTTAGCTGTTGGAAGCTCGACCTACAACTTTAAAGTCCTGATATTTAATGGAGGTTTCACATATATTAGAATGATTTCTAATATTAAAAAACTCTGGGTTTGCAATTTTGCTGCCTGTCCTATAGCTTACTCCACGATGTGAATCTATGCGTACCTTCAGAAGCCTCCTGGTGGATCCAATATAAGTTCCTAAATTACATTTAGGACAAGTAAAGCTATACACACACCCGGAGGACATATAAGGGCACAAACGATCTTTAAACTTGGATAATGACCCAATGGTGAAAGGATTAATGGGAATCAAATGTACCTTAATAGCTCCAAACCTATTTTGGATATGTTGTGAAAATGTTTTTCTAAAAGTATCATCCAATAAAAACGGGAACTTAGCATAAAAATTAAGTTTAGGAACATTAAAATTTGTAGTTTTGAGGGAGAAGTACTTGTCTAGAAGCAAGCGAAGTGTCTTAAAGACCAGTTCAGATGGGAAGCAGTTTTCTTTAAAATATTTGCATAAAAAGACGATCTCATCTTGGAACAGAAACCAATCAGAAGTTAGTGTTAGAGCCCTGTGGAGCAACGCCAGTTATTAGAAACGAGAGTGCTCAGCTATACCACTTCATTTGCATAACTTGTTTATTATGCACATCATATGACGTGCCCTGTAATACGACCTGCGAGCTGACTCGGTGTTGTTGACTCATGAATGAATATGAGACCCTGGTCCGACATTCAAATTGAGTTGCAGGGCGGAAGTCGTTATAAATGCGGTGGGTTTTATTCCGCGCCGTTTCATATCAAGGACCCTCCCTGGCAATAAAACCATTGGAGAAATATACCCACAGTTATGTCTGGGAACGAATCTCTTTCAAAATCACTCTAAATAGACAGCCTTCGGGAATCTGTTCGATTCCCTTTTGCAATAAGACTGGAAAGGTGAATCTAACATATTCCCGAAAGGTCTGTGTACAGTTTTATTTTTGAATGTGTTTGTACCCTTACATATCTGTGGTTTGTGTCTCCATGCCAAGACTCATGCTACTGTAATAATTAATAAAACTGTTTTTATGCGCCTAACGAGGAGCTTCGGAACGTAGCATGAAATTATTCTGTAGACAATCACACCCAGGTTCTGTTATGTTCATTGGGCTCTTAAATAAAAACAAAAACACACTTATTATGGATTTAGAAATTCTGGAACAAAAGCTCTCATGGATTTAGAAATTCTGGAAAAATAATTCCAATGGATTTAGAAATTCTGGAAAAATAATTCCAATGGATTTAGAAAATCTGGAAAAATTAAAAATAATTCCAATGATAGTTTAGAAAAAAAAATTCTATGGTTTAGAAATTCTGGAAAAATAATTCCAATGGATTTAGAAATTCTGGAAAAATAATTCTAATGGATTTAGAAATTCCGTAAGAAAATTCTAATG
>NC_087211.1:4531689-4554189 GCF_015104395.2 Macrobrachium nipponense | reverse complement strand
CGTTGACGATCCGGTCACTGATGCAGATCTTGATGTGAGATTTAAGGCACAGCATTCCCTCTGGAATGGGAATATTCCAGGAGTTGTTAACGTCCAGAAACGAAAAGTTCACACGAAGCACAAGAGAATAAGTCATATCTCGAAGGCCACGACGAAGATAGATTCTGCTGTAAACATATCCTTCTATTCACAGCAATAGCATTAAATCACGGTAATCTCTCTCTCTCTCTCTCTCTCTCTCTCTCTCTCCTCTCTCTCTCTCTCTCTCTCTGTACTAACATAATTCTATATCTTTTTTTACATTTATATTTTTACAATTGGCAACACACGAGTCCGACTGGTTACATTGGCGTATTTAGCAAGAATGTTGGTGATGACGATAGCCCATTTTTAATTCAAATTTGACTGCAATATTACAAACAAATAAAATGGAACTCAAGTAATTCAAGATGATTTTTGGAAATGCAATCTGGCTTCATTACGAATCAACTGTGTTAACAGGTGGCTCTTAAATAATAAGTGTACTCCCCATCTTTTTATTCTGCAATGAAACTTGTATAATTTATCTCACGCATATTGCATTGCACTTTAGAAATTCTATTTGATCTGAAATTAAACCTACAGCTGTTACCTCTTAAATCTAGCATTTTAAAATATTGGCAAATATTCACATACTTCATGCAATATTCTTTTATATCATTTCGAAATTAATGACGACTCTTGTGAAAATCAGTTGCATAAAAATTTTGCCTTGAAGGGTCAATCACACTGACAAAGTATTAATAGTAGTTCGCTTAAATATCTTTGTATACTTTTTCAAAGCGTACAAATATAATTACCGGGGAACTGAATCATATAAATTACATGTAACGTTTGAAAAGCATTGCCAATAAAGTGATTACGTTGTCATCACTTTCATTATAGCTTGAGCTTTCATCTATTTAAATAGATATCTTATTCGCCTTTCAATTTTATGAAATTTAGAGAAGATGGACAGTCAGTCTGAGGGGAGGAATCGGGAATGGAGGTCAAGTAAAAGGCTGAAGGGAAGCGTGAGTACAGCAGCTAAGGGCTGAAGGGACGCTGTAAAGACCCTTTAGTGACGCTCACAGGACGTCTGCTCTCCTGAAGCGCCTCTTCTGTGGTGCGTGTAATGGAAACAAACACACACACACACACACAGGCTTACTTTCGCACGCATAAACAGAATGATACGCGCTCGTGCTCGCTCTGGTGAGTGCATATATATGTGTATATATATTTGAACAGAATACTGCTATTCTTGTTACAAGACGTTTCCTTTCCCAAGGCAAAAAATAAACGACCATTCCTTGATCTCAGGTCGCCTGTTCTGTGGTACTTGTAGATCGAAAAAAAAAAACAATAAAAAATGAAAATATAAAAACTTCTCAAAAGGCCCGACGACCTCATGCATCTCAATTTTACCGGTTCCTCATCCAGGCGATGGTCCGCCCTCTCGGCATTTCCATGAGCTATGCATTTAGGATAAGCTGGCTTCGGGAATGTTAAGGATCCCTGGATGCGTCGTCATACGCTGTCCGAATTGTGTGATGCAGTGTTCAGGCTTCTTGTCCGGTCTTCTGATCAGGGAGGACGACCTTATTGACGAGGATGGGGGAATTAATTGTTTGTTTGTGTAAAGTTGACTTTTTTCTGTTTTGTCATGGAAATTGCTTCCATTGTTTTTCCTGATTTTGTCATGGAAATTGCTTCCAATATTTCTTCCTGATTTGTCATGAAAATTACTTCCAATTTTTTCTTGATTTTATCATGAAACTTGCTTGTAATGCCTTTCCCGATTTTGTCATGGAAATAACTCCCAAATATTTTTCCAGGTTTTGTCATGGAAATTGCTTCCATCTAGAGTTCACTGCAAGGAAGAGAAAAGAGCAAATCCCTTCATCACAAGACTATTACCAAATTTATTTCTACATTCATTTGGCGCATTCAGGGAAATACTATATACATAGCTTTCATTTCATGATCTTCAAGGATTCTGATCTTCAGAGAGTCCCATTCAGCACCAGTGTTTCTTCCCATTTCATTCGTCTCAGTTCTTCAATTGATTTAACTTGGAAATTCTTTTTCCTTCTGATAGCAAAATATTTACATCATCTGAATACGTCCCTTAAAATATCAAAATACCTGCGCTGATGATTTCCCCTCTATAATTACCTGTCCATAAGAATTAGTAGTAAGTTTCCTACAAAACACGCCCTCTGAATATCCTGATATCTAAAGCGTGTGTGGGTGTGTATACATACAGACATACATCATTATATACACATAATATATATATATAAATATAATATATATATATATATATATATATATATATATATATATATTCATATATTCATATTTATTTATACACACACCCACACACATATACATACATACACACACACACACACATATATATATATATATATATCTATATATATATATATATATATATATATAGATATCTAATATATATATATTAGACGAAATAATGCGAAAAATTCAGTAAATTAGTATAAATTGTTTAGTAATCAATTCTTGATTCTGTTTTCTTTATTTTTTTTTGTGTCAATGGTTTCATAAGCTACAACATACACACACCGCACACACACACACACACACACAGAGAGAGAGAGAGAGAGAGAGAGAGAGAGAGAGAGAGAGAGAATAACATTAAATAGTCGAGAATGGAAGAAGCCTTTACATAGGGTTTACACGTCACTTCAATTCGTAGTTCCACGACAAAAGGCGAAAAGAAGATACCTTGAAAAACTCGTAGCCAGAAGCTGGCCCGAGCCCCAACGACTACCTCTCTCCCTCCCCCCCCCCCCCCCCCCCCTTTTTAATTATCACCTTATCAAAGGAAAGTCCTTCCACTTTTTGCCAGACACTGCTTCAAAATCCTCCGAAGTGCAAAGGTATTTTCATTATGATAACCGTCTGTCCCCACACACCTAGCCACCTCCCCCCCCCCCCGGGCCGAAATGAGAGCTGGCCCCTTGATACCTGGATTAAAGATGCGGCTGTTTCGCAATAATCCGATTCAATTAGAGGCAGAAAACGCTCCCATTTCGCCAGCTTTAAAAAAAAATAAATCCTTCCTTTGGAGAATTTCTTAGCAGAGCCAAGTAGGGATTCTATGCGTGCATAATTGGATTTCTTCTGTAATTAGGTAATTAGCTTTATGGTTAAAAACGAGGGCAGTTAATTGCTTTAAGCTTTAATAAGTTTAAGATGTCGGATGGAGGCGTCGTATTGTGCGTCCTTTGTGGAAGAGGTAGTTCATCAAAATTTATAATTATTATTATTATTATATTATTATTATTATTATTATTATTATTATTATTCTTATGGAAACAGCCCCCACCAAAGGGGCCATTGACTAGAATTCAAGGCTTTCGAATAAATGAGCAAATTACAAATAAATCAAAAGGAAAATTTTTGTAAATTTCATTACTGAAACAGACACGAATAATATATATATATACTATACTATATATAATTATATATTATATATATATATATATATATATATATATATATATATATATATATCTATATATATATATATATATATACATACATACATACATACATTATATATATATAGTTTATATACACACTATATATATATATTATATATATATATATATATATATATAATATATGTATAGATATATATAGTTTTATATATATATATATCTATATATATATATATATATATATATATATATATATATATTACACCAGACACTCAACGATTTTAAAAGCGAAAAAAAAAATTCCAATTACAGCAAATTCGTGACCATTTCATATTCGGCTAAACAGTTTCCCACAACTTCCCAACGAAGCCCCAAACAACCATTAGAGCAAAAAATGTCATATGGGGTCTCTGGAAGGTGTCATTTCGTCCCACTTCTCACCTCATTTCGATATAAAAGTCGCCCCATTTTCTCTCTCTCTCTCGAGAGAGAGAAGGTTTTCATAAATGGTAGAAAGCCTCACTTACATTCATAGCGGGGCTTTCTTCTTTAAAAAATAATTTTATATTTGCGACCGTAAAAGGAGACTTGAACATTCTCGAGAAAGGATACAACCTCGTCACAAGAAATAAGAATTAGAACATTTTCGGAAAAGAACGTAAAAACATTTTGTGTTATGAATTTGAAACAAGATGCCTCAACCTTCGAGTGCATTTAAGAGAGAGAACTTTGAAGGACGCGAATCCAGTTGCTAATACAAGGAATTTCAATCACTTCAATCTATGCTTGTGCAATGGTGTTGATATTTCAATATTTCTGCCTGATTTATTTATATAAAATATATATATATATATATATATATACTTTATATATATATATATATATATATATATATATGTATATATATATATATATATTGATTATTATCTTAAGGCGATTTGAAATTCCTAAGCCTAGATTCGCAAACCGATCCTAACCCGCTTATTCTGGCTGGACTAAACATCTTAGGATCTGTTGCGAACTAGGCTTAGGAATTTCAAAATCGCCTTAAGATAAATATCAAAAATAAAAGAATTGAGTTTTTGCAACACAAAACCGAATTAGCTTTGTCCGAAACTTCGCAGTCAGTTATCTTCAATCAATCAAAATAATGAGTATCGTAAACGAAACATTCAATAATATCGATCAGGTCATGGAAGTTTCAACATTTGCTGGCTACATTAGCTTACTATAGTTCGAAAATAGATCATATCCGTGTGAAAATATCACATTTTATTGAGAATCAAAAGATTATGTAGAAGCTTTATTTACGTTAGCGACAAAAGGGTGTGTTATCTCCTCACCTCATGCCTATTAAAAGATCTGACGTTAACTTTGGAAACGGACGGGAGAAACTAGGTTTTTTAATTATTCCTTTATTAGGACGCCCATAAAAGTAGAGTTCTATATAGCCTAATATCAGTCAGCGCTTGAAAATTATAGAATTATGATCACAATACCTTTTTGATTCTTCCGATCTTGGCATCATACAAAATAGCACCGTTCCTACTTTCATGACGAATAACTCAAGTCCAGTAATATCCAATTTTGACGGGGCATGTACTGATTTTTCTGATAGGAAATCATTTACAGTCATAAAGACTTAGATAAACTCACTCACTGTTCAGAAGCCATGATCATAAAATTTGTACAGCTGACTCTTTGAATTTCTATCCTATATCAACGGTTCATGTGTGTTAGGCATAGTGCTAAACGGCTCTCTCTCTCATACAAGCGAAGGTTGTCTGGGGAAACTTTTATCCCTTTTTACAGTAATAAATTCAATTACAGGGATGAATAATGGTTCCTGGATCCGTTACGATAAAGCCGGATTCAACGTAGTATGTCCGGTGGGACCACCGCCCCATTCCCCTATCTTTGTAGCAGCTGATGGTTGTCGGGGACATCTACAAACTACACCGTCAGAAGGGGTCAACACGATAATACGTGAGAAGGCGTATTTTGCGAACTATACTTGGGCGTCTACAATCATCCCATCACTACCTCTCCCATACAACGCGCGGGTGGCTCATCGTTTGACGCAACTGCTGAGATGAACCACGCGTCACCGCTTATGCAGGTGGAGAAAATCTTCGCTACTACATTCTGCTGGCCGGGTTCAGCGTGACGGCCATATTGGTTATCGCCGTCAACATCTTTGCTTGGCGTAGGCTGAGGCGAAAAAACGAAGGATCTCCAAGGAAATGTATTGTCCAGTCTAGATGACGTACCCGTTAAACTCAAGTCGTTTGAGTTAGGGCCGCCTGAAACTGGCCACTTCATTTTGTGCCTAAGGAATTGTCTGGTATTGTGTTGTGTGTGAAAAGCGGTCCGTATGCTGGCCAAAAACAAAAATGTAGGACAAAAAGAAAGACTCACGCCTTTGCATTGAACAGTTAAAGTATCTCCCGGGCACCTAATAAAATATTATAAGCCCAATATTATCATTAATAAATACTCCCTAAAGGTATTTTTCGGGTTCGGGGGGGCAATAATAAAATATACCAGCCCTATATATTGCATTTGTGCACAATTACACAGTTATACTATTATACCATTGTACAATTTATATTTCTCTATTACAAAAGAGTGACAAGTACTCTTTACATTATCCATGATCATGCTATAATGTAGTATAACCACTATTCTTAATCAGGTTACCTATTATCATATTAACATGTATACATGTTAATCTTTTGATTTTTTACCTTTTTATATTTTGGGGTACCTAATCATTATTACCAACCATGGATCAGATTTTCCAGCATTTATCTTTGTTTATGAATATGTCAAAAGGTATGTAACAGAACCTTTTTATGCATTTAATCACTTTATTAGGTTTATACCTAGGACATATGTTACGAGCACGCTCCTAAGAAACAATGTTTTAAGTAACTTTTGTTATTCAGGCTTGAATAGGTAGCATCCGAGCCTAATGTAATAAATACATTATTTCATATTACAGTATCTGTAAAAAAACCCATGACCTGAGGTCATGGCATTAGGAGGGTCCTACGGTTGACCATGCAGATCTAGATTACGCTATGCGCTGTCTGCTGTAGCCTGGTTTAGCTCTGTACATTGTCAGCATTTTATATTAATGATAACTTTGCACAACAACTTCCATGGAAGCGGTTGACCTGTTAACCTACGAAACCGGAAACTTGTAAACTTCCGAGCCGGCGGACTACGTATGTTTTTATATGAACGCTGAGATAGCTAATGTTCCGCTATCGACGTGATGTTTTAGAATGGCAGTTCCGTGCCAGCATTCAAAACAAAAATATCGGTCTCCCGCCGACCGATCTGCAATCTCTTAGTATGGAGTTACAGAATAAAGGGTGTTATATCTGTTCAACTTATCTGTTTGAATCCCTCTCCTTTAGTTAAGAAGAACCACTCTACTAGATATCACAAGAGATGGGAGGAACGAAAATACTTACGAATGACAGTCGTAAGGAGAAACAAAAAAAAGTCTTTGCGCAAAAAGCGAAGAGACTTAGATATATATATATATATATAAATATATATATATATATATATATATATATATATAGTATATATATATATATATATAAATATATATATTAATACTATACCATATATAGATATATATATATATATATATATATATATATATATATATATATTATATATATATATATTATATATATATATATAATATATAAAATATATATATATATATATTATATATATATATCTATATTATATATATATACCGTACTATATATATATATATATATATAGATATATATATATATATATATATATATATATATATCATAAATATTATTTACCGTTGCATAAACGCTACTGTATGAAAGAGAAACAGAATCTGAATTTCAGTACGAGAATGAAATCTTTTCCTTGTCATTTTCTTGTTGTGCTTCGCTCCAGGAGGGGGGGAGGAGGAGAGGAGGAGGAGGGGAAGGAGGAGGAGGCATCTTTTTTTATGGCGGAGGAGGAGGAGGAGGCATCTTTTTTTATGGCGGAGGAGGATTCCCTGGACAAAGCAATTCAATCCTGGAAGCCTCTTCAGGTATCGAGTCTGTCTGTCTGTCACGGAAAATGCAAAACCTCTTGTGCGAAGAAGGATCATCTGCTCTCTCTCTCTCTCTCTCTCTCTCTCTCTCTCTCTCTCTCTCTCCTCCTCCTCCTACTACTCTCTACATCGTTCAGTATATATACACACGCAGACACAGACTACATTGGAAATGGTCACTATAGATATTACAGTAGTTAGACCCATGAACAGATCTATTAGCATGCACAACCCAATGGCTAAATAAAATATTTATAATTTCTTTATTTTCATTTTTTCATCCCTAAGATTATATGATTAACTTCGTAAGGTTAGTGATAAAAATGCTGCCTTATTTCCTTCCGAAATCTCAATAAAATTTAATGCAGTATCAAAATTTACGTTGACAAGTTACTCTCCATTTCCCATCCAGCGATACCAAGCGCATGCGTACAAGCGTCCACTTCACAAACGATTATATATCCTGTTTTATATGTAGATAGTTCTCCTCTCTGTCTCCCAGTCTGTCTGCCATCCACAGAGGTGACGGCAACAGACTCCCAGGCCGACACAGCTGTAGCGCAGCTGTAGCGCTGCGACAACTAGAATTTATGGATGCCATCGTTTCCAGGACGTTTCACAGCTAAGAAATGAGAGAGAGAGAGAGAGAGAGAGAGAGAGAGAGAGAGAGAAATGCAGGCCTATTCTTTAGGAACCATGAATATGGAAATGCGCAGTATGTTACAACTCTGCAGCCTGAAATTCAGCAGAATCAGCAGACGAATTTGGGAGATTCAGCAGAATCAGCAGACGAGCCAGGAAGATTCAAGCAGAAACATTTGTTTACAAATGAAGCCAAATTCAAAAGCAACTGGCAGATTAATATTCGAGGAGAACTTCTGCCAAGAAATAAACAAAATATTTTTGTCAATAAATAAACAAATACTTTCTGCCAAGAAAAAAAAAATTCTGTCCAGAATAAAAAAAAAAAACTTTCAGTCCAGAAATAAACAAAAACTTTCTGTCCGTCCAGAAATAAAAACTTTCTGCCAAGAACTCAAGAAATCTTCTCTGCCGAGGAAACAACAAATACGTCAGTGTAGTATTTACATAGCAAGAACAGTCTGCATTATGACACTGAAAAATATTGATGAATGAACTGGATCTGGATATCTAATTGATATAAAATTACCAACGCCCATTAAACCAATTCCCATGGTTTTTTTATCCCTGGTTTAAATTACACGAGTGGGTGTGTGTGTGTGTATGTATGATGCATAATCTCCGTTGTGGATGTGAAATGTGAAAGTCGAAAGTGAATGAATGAAGGGAATTTGCAACTTTCGAGAGGATACAAAAGCGTTGCAGATGACAGACTTTTATGGGATGTTTGTTTGTATGGTGTTTTACGTTACATAGAACCAGTGGTTATTCAGCAACGGGACCAACGGCTTTACGTGACTTCCTAACCACGACGAGAGTGAACTTCTATCACCAGAAATACACATCTCTCACCCCTCAATGGAATACCCGAGAATTGAGCTCGCGGCCACTGAGGTGGCAGGCCAAGACCATACCGATCACGCCACTGAGGCGCTCCTTTATGGGATGATCTGGTCATGTGGAATAGTGGAAGGCAGCTGGTATGTGCTGCTGTCATAAGCCTTTGTAATGTGAGAATCAGCTACTGTTATGGAAGATTTTAGCTGAAGAGTTTCCTTCACTATTCAGTGACTAAAGTATGAATTTGACAACAGTCCCACATTTTTTAGTATATTAAGTCATCTCTTACGTGATACTACGTTTATGAGAGAAAAACGTTTAAATTGACATGTTATTTTAGCAATGTTAAGGCTAAAAAGAGGAGAAAATTTTGTCCAACAGAAATGTAAATGCTAACAGAATTGTTAAAGCTATAACGGATCCCAAATAAAAGATGCAAAGGGAGAAATGTCCCCTGCAGTGAATGCAATCCCGCCCTGATGGAGGAGACCATTTACAGAGTCGTTCACTCTGGATGACAGAGGAGAGGCAGTTTTGAAGAAGACACACTTGCTGGAATTGATGGGGGAAGTTTGACAGAGCTTGTGGCAGTGGTTGATAAAGACTAATGAAGGAGGGACAGTAAAAGGATGAAGAACAGAAAGGCGCCAGTTGATAGGTTGACAAGTGAGATGCTGTGATATGGTTCTGGTAGTCTGACTGAGGGGATGACCAGGGTGTGTAAGGTATATCTGAATGAAGGAGCGATTCCGAAAAGAATAACTCAAGAAGAATAGTTTGTCCTTTGTTTGAAATAAAAGCGATGAGGACGAATGTAAGAAATATGGGGAAATGGCATTACTGTGCATATTTATATAGGGTGAAGGGTAGACAAATGACAGACGGACTGGTAGGGGAAGAGCTGTGTAGATTCAATCAATGAAGTTTGTGTTCGGATCAAGTGTTTATGATAAGGGAGTAATGCGATAAGTTTAAAAGTAGAATGAAAACCCTGTCCTTATATGGCTTCATTATTTGAGAATTATCACTCCTACGCAGCTAAATAAATGTACATCGCCAACATAAATCTCCACAAAAAGTGGAACCGCTTCCGAGTTAATTAAAATGCGAAATGACCTGAACAAAATCCACTCGTTATAGTATATACTCTTACAATCATTTCGAATCATAAAGAACACTCATTAGCATTTTTAATTGGTATTACGCGAAAATAAATCTATTCTGAATCAGATTTGTACAAAGTTTAATTAACTTTGCAGTCTGATCCTTTTTCGACGCAGTCAGAAGATAAGTATAATGACGCACACTGATGAAATCACTTAACCAGATTTGGATATTTTAATTATAATTTTATCAGCATTGATTCAAACAGTTTTTGTGACGGTGAATAAAAAACAAAACAATTAGTCACCGATTAACTTAATTTCATGGGCCTCTGATTTTCGACTGTGGATTCAATGGGGAGTATTTTTTTTTTTTTTTTTTTTTTTTTTTTATTCAGGGTATAAATATGTTCGCTAATGTTTACCGAGCTTTCTGCGTGCGCCTGTGTTTGTGTCAGTATGTGTGTGTCGGTAGGTGTTTGTGTGTAGGTAGGTATGTGTGTGTAGGTAGGTGTTTGTGAGTAGGGTGCGTAGGTAGGTATATGTGTGTACGTATGTGTGTGTGTGTGTGTGTGAAAGAAAGAAAGAAAGGAGTAGAGAAAAGGCCATTCACCGTTTGTTCACAGCGGAATTAGCGATAAAAATACAAATAATTAGACGAATGAATTCGGCTGCAATTATTCTTCCAAGCGCTGTGGGTATATATATATCCCGGATGAGCAGGAATGAGTGGCTCTGTTTGGTAAAAAGAAATACCTTTTTGTTTTTTATTTTTTATTTTTATTTTGAAATTCATTAACCGAGCTTCTGTTATTTCCGGAAAACAGGGATTCCTGATTAACACGGAAGAACTAAATTAATTTTTTACTGGGTCTTGAATGTGTTCATTGAAGTATGCATTAAAATATCGAAAAGATATTTCAAAATTAATCAAATATGTACACAAACTCTCTCTCTCTCTCTCTCTCTCTCTCTCTTGGAATATGTTTTTGGCCTCAAGCGGAACATTCCTCTCCTAACATGCTCTGCAAAAATTTCAACGGCATCATTGCATTGCAAGAAACGCTCCTCTGGCCCCCCCATGACCTTGCCATCTGCGATTCAATTCATGAAAGACTTCAGAACCTTCTCGACTTCATCGATGCAAGTTACAGATCAAATCATAGCCGGTCGTCCGAAAGGGGGACTTTCTTTCCTGTGGCACAAATCGTTAGACAATTTGATAAAGGTGATAACCTACAGGAGCGACAGATTGCTGGGGCTTCAAGTGACAGTAGGGAACTCTAAAATCCTAATAATTAATGTTTAGATGCCATGGGAAATAACAATAATTTTGATCATTACTGCATGATCCTAGGGGAGTTACACAGTATTATTCAAGATTCTCACTGCTGATCATATTTGTATAATAGGGGACCTTAACTCTCACCCCACAAAACAATTTTATAATGAACTTACTCGCTTCTGTCAAAATCATGCTCTCCAAATTAGCGATGTAATGCTCCTCCCTCCCTCCTCCTACTCATATGTACATAATAGAGCGGACGCAATTACAACCTCCTGGCTGGACCACTGCATCACATCTCCACAACTTCATGATTCTATTATGACCTGCAATATTCGCTACGATCTTGCAACGGGCTACGATCACATCCCATTACAGGTGTCATTCAGTACCCCTCCCTCCCTACCGTGAACCCACTAACTGACCGCCCTCCAGCGGTTAACTGGGAGTTTAAAAACCAACAAAAAACCAGATACTTTAGGGCGACCACGGAAACCAGGTTGCGGTCAATAATTCAAACCGCCTGACGCCTTACTGTGTACCAACACAAAATGTAGAAATGACCACCACAAGAGGGATCTGAATGAATTCTATTCGAAACATAACTCCGCTATGCTTGCTTCGGGCAGGACTGCCTTTAGATTTCGTCAAGGTAATTCTCGTAATATACCTGGTTGGAATGACTTGGTTAAGGATCTGTATACATACTCACGGGAAATGTTTTTACTGTGGAGGCAAAATGGCAGCCCCCAGAGAAGGACACACTGCATTACTAATGAGGCAGGCGAGAGCGCAATTCAAACTTGCTCTTGAGCACTGCAGGTTAAATGAAAACAACTAAGAGCCGATGCAATGTCTAGAAACGTAGAATCTGGTGATTACCCTCGTCTTTGGAAAGATATCCAGTCCTTAAATCCCAAAACTAAAAAGCTATCACAGAGAGTAGGGGAAGTAGTCGGAGACGAGGCTATCGCAAGGATGTGGGGTGATCACTTCAGCAATATCTGAATTGCATAAATGATCAGGATCCCGAAGCGAGGTAGATAACCTCCTTAATGACAACATTCAATTTCATTTTGCAGACCGTATTACGCCAGGTAACATCAGCAATGCCATAAACAGCATACCTAATAACAAATCTCCCGGCTGTGATGGTCTTCCCGCAGAGGCTTTCAAATTCTGCCATCCGATAATTTACATTTTGCTAGCTGCCTTATTCAATGCGTGCATAATTCACCAGTTTCTTCCAGACTCCCTACTCTTAGTTCACTTGATACCATTAATCAAAAACAAGCTAAAGGATGCAGCTGACCCTGGCAACTACCGGCCAATTGCAATCACAACGATCGCATCGAAGATACTGAGTCGGTTCTTCTTGTAAGACTTCTCCCCTTTCTACACACCACTGACAATCAGTTCGGGTTTAAAGCAAACCACTCAACCGACACCTGCATCTACATACTGAAAGAATTGCTGAACTACTACCTATCATCAGCATCTCCGGTTTTCCTGTGTTCGTAGATGTGAGAAAAGCATTTGACAGAGTAAACTACCTGAAGCTATTCCTGAAGCTGCATAAAAAGGGGCACACCCCTATATCTAATTGGCATTTTACATTGCTGGTTCTCCACACAGCAATTCTGTGTCAAATGGGCAACGTATTATCGTACACCTTCGGCTCCCTAAACGGGCTTCGGCAAGGGGGCATTCTCTCTCCATACCTGTTTAATACGTACACAGATGCCTTGAATGTCAAACTGAACTCACTCCCAATCGGATGCACTGTCAATGAAACAACTATAAACAACTCTGTTACGCCGACGATATGGTTCTGATTTCCCCACCCATCAGTGCATGGCCTCCAGCGACTCATCGACACTTGCCGCCAATATGCAGAGGAATTTGATATAATCTACAACGAAACCAAGACCCAGTGCATGTCGCTGCTCCCGAGATCGCTTAAGCATATTGCAGAACCACAAATTTTCCTCGGAAACCATCGGCTGGAATTTGTGCGCGAATTTCCGTATTTGGGTCACTATTACCGACGCACCTAAAAGATACGGCAGACATTGAACAGAGGCGTCGTAAACTATGTGCAACTGGCAACATGATTGCAAGGATGGTTTGCCTTCTGTCACCGAGACGTGAAACTGCTGCTCTTCCGCTCTTACTGTTACAGTATCTATGGGTGTTCCCTCTGGACGAACTATACCCGAGAGACCATGAGACGTATCACTGTTGTGCACAATGACATTCTGAGACGCCTCACAAACACTCCACGCTACCACTCCGCCACACAGATGTTCTTAGAAAACCACCTGGACAATTTAAAAATCATTGTAAGGCGAACAATGTCCAGCCTGGTAACCCGAGTGAGAAACAGCGGCAACTCGCTCATACAAAGCATCCTAAGGAGTGAAGCAAGAAGAAGATCTAAATTGTGGGAAAGATGGGAAAATGAGGCCTTTGTCCCCTAAAGGACTTAATCTCTGTATTAGCAAGATGTCATCTGCAGATTTTGTCATTATTATATTTATTGCTGATATTTTATTTTTTCATTATTTCTGTGATTACTATCAAGTTAAAGTTTCTTTATATGTATATATATGTATGTATGTATGTGTGTGTATATGTATATGTATGTGTGTATATATATATATATATATATATATATATATATATATATATATATATATATATATATATATATATATATGTGTGTGTGTATATATGATATATATGTATGTGTATATGTATATATGTATATAGTATATATATATATATATATATATATATATATATATATATATATATGCATTCAATTTATGTATTTAGCCCTCTGGACCAGACTACTGTAACCACCTAAGGTCTATAGTGAAATTTAAGCTATATAATTTGTGCACTAACTGCTATAAACTCTCAATGCATTTTTTTCTCACCAACATTATTACTATTACCAGTATTATGATTACTATCTTTTATGCTACCTCAGCTATTTTGTGGATAAGTGCCGATTACTCATTTTTCCTATCATGTTGACTCATATATCTAGATTGTGTATGTTACGTGTATTTGTATGTTTTTCATGTATCTTGAACCGAAATAAAGGATATTATTCCTATTATTATTATTATTATTATTATTATTATTATTATTATATGTGTGTATGTATGTATGTATACATACAGTGTTTACAAAGCATATGTATGTCAGTATCATAAATGTTATTCGTGGTATTAAAATATAAACTCTCTGATAATGAATATCCTTCACTACCTCCTTTACTGATGTTATTGACGATGTATAAAGTTCAAAATGCATAACTGTATTTAAACATTACCATGTACGTATGTATGTATTATATTCACGTGTTCATATACACCCACAGTAAATGCAAACCTATGTCAATACAATTATATCACACGTTTCTTTTTTTTTCTTAATAAATATGAACGTTTGAATATGTTCAACTGTTCGTGTCGTTATTTGAACTCATTTTGAAACAGCTTTCAGATATTTCTTATGAAGGTATCAATAGATGCATTTAGGATCCCGTTTCAAATAAAGTCTCAAAATAAATTAAAGTCTTCGCGTTGATCAGTATTTCCTCTTTTCCGGAAACAACAGAAGCGCCATTAAAGTATTTTAAAATAATCACAAAAATAAAATTGTCTTTTTACTCACCAGTCCCATTGCATCAGGCTCATCCGGGATATACACCCACAGAACATGGAAAAATAATTCCAGAATTCATTTGTCTAATTATCTTTATTTTTATAGCTATTTCCGCTGTGAACAAACAGCGCGATCGGTGGGAGGGTCAGCCACGAATATTTATGGCCCCTTTTTCTGGTGGGTGGCCACCGGGCCACTTTTGTCCTTCTTTCTTTCTGTCTTTAATACACACCCCTACACAGGCACAGACACACCTACCGACACGTACACAAACATTGCTTACACATACACACCTACCTACATTTACTCTCACAGACAAACACACACACACCTATCTACACACGCACACACAGACACCTACTTACACACACACACACACACAGACATACCTAACTACACAAACACATGCACACACATCTACCTACACAAACACGTACAAACACACACACAGGCAGAAAACTTGAAAAACATTCGAGAGCATATCTAGATACAGTGAACAAAACAAAACAGAGGAAATAAAAAAAAAAAAACTCAGAAAAAAACACCGTATAGCTAATCTCTCCCTTTTGAATCAACAGCAGAAAAAAACAGTCTTTTAATGAAGTTAATCTTTGACTAATTGTTATGTTTTTTTTTATTCTCAGTCAGACAAACTGGTTTAATCAATACAGATAAAATTATAACTGAAACGTCCAAATCTGGTAGAGTGATTTCATTAGAATGGGTCGTTATACTTATCTTCTGATTAAGTCGAAAAAAAGATCAGACTACAAAGTTCATAAAAGTTATATAAATCCGATTCACAGTAGATTTCCTTCCACGTAATACCATTTAAAAATGCTAATGACTCTTCTTTAGGACTCGAAATGATTGGAAAAGTATTTAATAATGAAGAGCCTTTGCTCAGATCATCTCCAACTTCAATTACCTTGAAAGCGGTTCTACTTTTTGCGGAGATATATGTTGGTGGTTTCTTTCTGTCAGCTGCGTAGCAGTGATAGTTCTCGAGTAGTTTAAGCCATTAAAAACTTTTTTATTCTAATTTCAAGCTCCTCTTCTTACTCCTTCATCATAAACGCTTGATCCACATCCACATCCTTGTCTAAATCCATACTGCTCTTCACCCACCACACTTCTTCTCGTCTAAAACGCGAACGTCCAAAAACTGAGCGTTAAACGGCCGTCTAAACCAAGCGTGTTAATGCGTGACTAAAATAACAATAAAGGAAAAAATAGATTCCATCCTATTTGATTTGATTAAAGTTGTGAAGCATTTGGTCTTCAGATGAGTCGTCTACTTACTAGGAACCACCTTCGCTTCGCATCGGAAACCCGCCACGGGACCCCACGAATGGATTTGGGTTGAGCCTTATTGACAAGCCTGAGGGCCTCTCGACATCAAGAAGCGTCAGAGAGAGAGAGAGAGGAGAGAGAGAGAGAGAGAGAGAGAGAGAGAGAGAGATGTATGACAGGGATATCACCAAAAGTTTAATTTTTTGTGATTAAGAGAGAGAGAGAGAGAGAGAGAGAGAGAGAGATGCATGACAGGGATATCAGCATGACGGGATATCAGCAAAAGTTTAATTTTTTGTGATTAAGAGAGAGAGAGAGAGAGAGAGAGAGAGAGAGAGAGAGAGAGAGGCCCAACAGTTACCAAAGAGAAATTATATATAAAGACAATATTACCAATGTCAGTGTTAGAAGAAATTATTTCATAATATCTCATCTAAGGTTCAAGGGATGAGAGAGAGAGAGAGAGAGAGAGAGAGAGAGAGAGAGAGAGAGAGAGAGTTCATTGAAGTCGATACAACTAAAGCAACGAAGTCAGAATCTGTGAATTGCTTGCTGTGAATTTGCATGAGCAAGCAATAGTGCCCCATTTGGGAGAGTCGCTTTTTACTTGGATCATTTCGTTTATTTTCTACCGAACTGTTTTTCCTTTCTGGCTTCTGTGACTTTTGGTTTTTGTTTCTGAATCAAATACGTTTCTATTGAATAGACTTTCTGTTAACACCCTCCATTTTCTTTCAGTATGTTTGATTGTTTCGTAACAGGGTGAAATATGGCATACAGTTATGATTTTATTCTTTCAACTTTTCTTTATTCTTATAAATATCTTTTTATTTTCGGTGTGGGGGTTTCATCTTTAATATAGTAACTCGTTTTATTTTTTTTTTATTCTCAGAAATGAGATTAATTTTTCTTTGAGGGGGGCGGGGGCGGGATTTTCTCTTGATAATGATTCGCATTATAAGCTTAAAGCGTTAATCTTAAAGAACAGGATGCACACATTTTTTTGTATTTCAGTCTACCGTCTGAAAACCTGTAACTATGTGTCTTCAAAGTTTTTTCTTTAAACTATTTGTTTCTTACGTTACAGAATCTGCTACTTGTATCTGACTAAAGGAATGGAAACCAGTTCAAAGATTTTTCCCCTTTGTTGCTGAGGTGCACCAGAGACAGTTTTCCTTGAAGGTTTTTCCTGAAAGGAGGAGCTGAGCATTTATTAAAATTACCTTCTATCTGTCAGTAAAGGCTGAAAGGAAATTTCATCCTTTTGCTTTGTAACGACACTTTAACAACTGGAAAACTTTCAGCTACCGTCTTGGAATTTCTTAAAGTACTTTCCTCGATATGTTGGAAGTTACTCCAACAAGCGATCTCCATTATAGTCTACCACTACGAGAGATGTGTCACTAGAATGTAAATCTTTCAAACATATTATCTCTATATATTCAGCCACTTCGCAAGAAATGGGACTGAAATATTAATCTTTCAAACATATAATCTTATAGATATCAAGCCTCTTCGAAAGAAACGTCACTAAAATGTAAATCATACAAACATACAATCTCATATATAGTCAGCAATTTCGAAAGATATGTCACTAAAAAAGGAATTATTCAAACATACAATCCTATATATTAAATACATTAAAAGTCTTTGAAATAATATGTCACTAAAATGTAACTCATTCAAACTTACAATTTCAAATGTGGTCACTTTCTTCAAAAGTTATAAAAGCGACTAAAATAAGCGAATTAAGCAAAAAAAACACACACAAAAAACATTGTTCGAAATCTTGGATTTATTTAACTAAAACCGATAGCTCGTAACCCTGTGGTTGTGTGTGTGTGTGTGTGTGTGTGTCGTTCCAGGTGGCCTGTTGGGATCTTTAAAGCGTTAAAGGTGAGTTAAAGGAAGAGAAAATTGTGCCCCAGGCTGCAGTTGCGTCTTGCCTCCTGACGAAGGCGATGATAAAAATAGAACGTCCGTTTTGCCCGGCCATGAAACAATGAGAGTCGATAGTTTGATGAAGATTCCCGGAGAGAGACTCGAGTTAAATGTCATACGTCTTCTATGTAAGGATATTATTATTATTATTATTATTATTATTATTCAGAAGATCAACCACATTCATGTGAAAGAAGCCCACCATCACAGGGCCACTGACTTGAAACTCAAGCTTCCAAAGGGCGGCTATGGCCCTTGGTATAGATTCGTTATAACTCTCTCTCTTCTGTCAAGTGGAAAGAATAAATTGGGCAATGGCGTCACAATCCTAGTGACATATTTTTATATAACTAGCTGGGACTTAGATTTCTGTTTTAGGGGGAAACACACACACACACACACACACACACACACACACACACACACACACACACACACACACACACACACATATATATATATATATATATATATCTATATATATATATATATATATATATATATCTATATATATATATCTATATATATATATATAAATTTACGCTATAATCCAATTGGAACAAGCAAGTCTTGATGAAAAGTCAATGAGAAACAACATGAATTATCTTTTCTGACAGAAAACTTTTTTCTTTCTTCATTTCACATCCTCGAGGTCGTCAAAGCACAGGGACACACGAAAGCCCATCATAGGCAAGTAATTAGTTCTGAGTACCATCAATATAATCTCTCTCTCTCTTCTCTCTCTCTCTCTCTCTCTCTCTCTCTCTCTCTCAATTATAGGGCAGTCACGAATGTATAAGCAGTGTAATCATTAAAATATAATCTTGCATGCAAATGTCATTAACGTATTAGAACGTTTAAATGACTGCTCTCTCTCTCTCTCTCTCTCTCTCTCTCTCTCTCTCTCTCAAGTATAGGCGATCACGAAAACGCAAGCAATGAAATCAATAAGAAGCAGTCTTGAATGTTATGTCATTAACGGTGTTGGAACCTTTAAATAACTGTGTAAGCTCTCTCACTCTCTCACTCTTTCTCTCTCTATTTGCAGACATGGGTAAAAGGGACTTTTGCCAGCGCTCCCCCCCCCCCCCCCCCCAGCTCCCGTCATTTGTTCTCACTCCTCGTTGACCTACTGCTTGCAGAAAGTAGTCGTGTGGAGTCTGCTTTCTAGGAAATGGATGTCTCCATATTTTTTTTGCTTGCAAGTGTCCGAGCTGACTTTTTTCCATCCATTTTTCCTCTCACTTTCACAGTCAGCTAATTATGCTGGAAACAGATGAGGTCGAGACTCTACTCTAAGGATTCTTCGGTGACAAACGACAGAGAGAGAGAGAGAGAGAGAGAGAGAGAGAGAGAGAGAGAGAGTCATTAAACTTTCTAACACGTCGATGACATTGCTTGCAAAACCTTTTTTTTTTTTATTGTATACACTGCTAATGTTGTCGTGTTCGTCCTATACTTTACTGAGAGAGAGAGAGAGAGAGAGAGAGAGAGAGAGAGAGAGAGTCATTTAAACGTTCTAACATTTGAGTGACATTAGCAAGCAAGATCTTTTGTTCTTTTTTATTGCTACGGACTAAACTGCTTCAGCGCCTTGTCACCATAAGTTACCTCATGTTCATTTCCTTACGCCTTATGCGTATTTCCTGTGCAATGTCCACCGTTTAGTGAAGAAACTACTACAATTGCGTATCAGCATACGCCATAGTTTCCTGATTGGTTGCGTTGTGCTGTTCTCCTGGACCACCGAAACGCTACTAACAGCTTCATCAACAGTTTCATGTTAATTTACAGCTTCATCAAGGGACAGAGTTAATTCCCATTTCCTCCGAAAGTATTAGCGCGGAGCCATCCGCGACAAAGTGAAATGTCAGCAAATGTAATATATAGTCAGTGTACAGCGTTTCCCGAGTTGTGTTTAGGTGGAAACCTCTCTCTCTCTCTCTCTCTCTCTCTCTCTCTCTCTCTCTCTCTCTCTCTCTCTCTCTCTCTCTCTCTCTCTCTCTCTCTCTCTACGGCCACGTGATGTTCCATATAATGCTCGGTGTTTGTGTTGTAGATAAATCGAACAAATCTTTTATATATTTGATAAAAAATAGATTGAAAATTTCAATGGAATCGCGTCAAAGGCAGGATGTAGTTGAACGGGGAATCTGCTGTCAGTGACCTTATAAACCTTATTTCTATGCAAGTGATTTCACATCCTACAATCAGTCATCGAACCTCAGGAATCCCAACATGATTAACCTTTAGTTCCACGATATTTGGGAGGCCTCTGTAGAACTGGGGAGCTTTGGAGAAAATAACTTTAAGGGACTCACAAAAACTTAATGATATTTCAGATGCCTCTGCTGAATAAGGGTGCTCCCGCGAGGGACTCATAATTCCTCACCCAACTCGTCAATTTAGATCCACATCGGGTGTATGTACCTCCTAACTAAGATGGGCTAAGCTGTTTCTCTTCTATGATGATGTCACAAATCTAGGGGCGTTTACTTTTAATGCCACGCTTTTGTTGGGTCAAGTTCGGGTAATCCCTCTGGCATTTACTCTGTTGAATGATGTCTCAGTTCCTACTCTGAAAACCGCTCCATAATTGCTGTTTGGTGGTGTATTTCGATGGTTTGTCGTCGGCGTTCGTAGTCAGCGTTGATTTAGATATCATTTTTTTCAGCTATTGCTTAGAGAAACTTGACTTTGGTGCTGCTTTAGTAAACATACATACACACACACACACACACACTCTCTCTCTCTCTCTCTCTCTCTCTCTCTCTCTCTCTCTCTCTCTCTCTCTCTCTCACCAAAAATCGTCCCCTGACAAAACTGTTGAGAAACGTTACATATCGTATGGTTGTTGTGCTCACACACACAGAAACATACTCAAACACGCACACATACACATACACAAACACACAAACACACTCACCAAAATAGCCTCATTTCAATATTGCTGCGAAACGTAATTGGCCTTATGTCACATATCCTGTGGTTTCAGCAAGCACACACAAGCACATAAACATACAAATATTATATTTTTTGAGCGCCTCCAGCTCCAGCAAAGCCTGGAGAGCGGGGAAAAAAAAAAGACCGCTTCCAGCGCTCCTCCTGCAGCATCCAGGGGCTGGAGGGAGGGAGGTTAATCAGGATCAGATCCAAGGGACAAAGGACAAAGGAAAGTCAATGAGAGTCAATTAGAGACAAAATGGAAGACGATCACCCAAACTGTCCAAGGGAAAAAACACGAAGGGATGAAAGTTCGGCAGAAATTAATTTCAGGGTTTTCTTTCAGTTAAAAATTGAATATTTTCTATTCATATCATTGGGTCCCAAAGGGTATTTGTCATTCTCTTTTCTTTCATTTATTTTTATCTTTATTTATTTTCAATAAGTGTTTGTACAACTTTTATTTAGGTTTGCCTTTCAGTGAGAGGCCTAAAGAGTGTCTGCCATTTTTTTGGAAAGTACTACGCTATTATAACTAAATTTGATTTCAATAAAATATCAAAATCACCAAAGCAACTTTCTGCGACAAATTTTCGGGCAAAAAGAATAAATAAATAAATAAAGAATAATTTTTTAAAATAAAATAAACTGAAATTCATGTGGAATGATTTAGCTCGGTTGTCACCTACATAACGAAACACAGTTGAGAAAATATTAAAAATAATCTTCATGCAAGTTTCCGTTAAAAATAAATTCTCATTTTTGCAAGAACAATTGATGGAAATAAAAGGGATTATAAAGAAGAAATAAGAAATAAGAATAACCGTAACCGGTCTCATTATTCGTCTCTCATTCTTTATAATCCCCCCCCCCGCCCCCCCCACCCGCCCCCACCCCCGTCAGAATCCCTTCATATTCCCCCACGAAAACCCCCCTCCAAGCAATAAACCCCGAAGCAAAAACAAAGACAACGACAATGAGCAGATTGACCGATACTTACTGCCTTTGCTTGCATGAATCATAACACAAACGAATGGCTGTGGGGTTTACAGCGAGGAGAATTTATGACGCTCATAAAAATCTAAAACTTCAGCGAAGATGGGAATACCGATAAAAGTTCTGCTTATTCCTCATCCGCAACGAAAAGCAGAGCCAAAATGGCGAAGA
>NC_087211.1:4516689-4526689 GCF_015104395.2 Macrobrachium nipponense | reverse complement strand
GGGATTCTCTAAAGACTTGACTATTGAAATGTGGTGGTTGACAATTTGGGAGTTTGGGGTGATTACTTAGTCTAATTCAGGAAAATAGAATGATAATTTACAGTTCTTTTTGTGGGTCAGACTTGGTTCTTAACATGACCCTTTTTAGTCACTTTGTTCCATATTATGTTAATCTAGTGGGGGAAATAAATAGCATATTTTTGTATTTATGTGAATTCATCAGCCTAGTTTGATATTGCTTGCAGAGAGACGGCCAGCAACTGAAAGGTAAGAGTTGCCTCTTGTTTAGTTTTGATTAGTGGGTTATAGTTTGATGGCAGCGTTTAAAAAGCTTTTTATACATTTTATAGGCTGTAGGTACGCTAACGAAGAGACTGGTGGCTAGTTTAGGCATATGTTGTAGGGGAGGAAAAGGGTTATAATTATGTCACAGGCAACTCGGGGTTTTCTTTGCTGATTCACGGGTTTTTTGTTCGGGGTGTGGGGTCTCTCATTCTGCATCACAGTGTACCTAGTTATTGATTCGTGAAAACTGGTGTTCCGAAGTTTTGGAGATCAAAGTTGAATTTTTGGTGTATTAAAATGTTTACTGGGTGTGGTGAATAAGTTACACACATTTGCAATGCGTATACACGTTTGGGTGCCGGTCATATGAAGATGTGAGTGTAATTTCATGGTTTCCTTTTTTCCTTTTTTTTTCTTTTTTTATTGGTGATTAATTTGCTCAAAGTATATTTTTGTTTTGATGTCTCTCGAGATTCGATGGACATTGAGGAGGTTTTGTAATACATGAGCGAGGTTTTTTTGGTTATTGTGAGTTACGCCTTATTAGAGAGACAGAGAGAGAGAGAGGCGAGTGTCGGAGTGTGTGAGAGAGAGAGGTTGATTGCCAGGCGCTTGGAAGTGTGAGAGAGAGAGGGGGTTTGCTGAGTGAAGAGCTTTCTTTTTTTTTAATCTCCTCCCTGATTTTTTTTTTTTTTTTTTTTTTTGTTATTGGTGTAACCTTGGTGTAAATCATCCCACAAACAACTGTTTGTGGGATGATTTACTGGGTGCGGTGCATGTTTGTTTTTTTTTATCATAACTTTTTATTGGGGGATGTTTGTATTAATTTTTTTGGTTTTACTGGGTTTGGTGTGTATATAAATACATTAATAATTTAATTGAGGTCGGGAAATGTCATAAAGCACAAAAGCTTTCGTAAAGATAGGAAAATGGCGGACGCCAAGGGTACTATGACTCTGCTTCCTCATGTCACGAATGTTAGTGCGTGTGTGAGTCCATTTAGAGGAATTGTAGATGGAGCACTTTCGCAACTAGTGCAAGTCTTTATTGAAGGTGTGAATAATTATTTAAGCGCAAAAAAACATAACAGATGGTGTCAAGGCATTTAGAGAGGCGAAAGCTTAGTTAGATTTCAAAAATTTCAATAAGGGTTGATGTCTCCCATCCGTTTTTGCCAGGAGTTTTCAATTTGCAAAATGTCGTTACCTGGGCTGGTTTGCAAGCAATTTAAGCAATTTTTAAAAGCCAGTTTATGGCTCCAAAGGAACATGGGGATATTAATGGAGGAAAACCTCAAGGGTCAATATAAAGAATATCAGACAGGCAAACAAATAGCCCTCGTAGAACATATATGTTAAATATATATATAATATATTATTATATATATATAATTATATAATATATAATATATATATATATATCTATAATATAATATTATATATATATACATTATATAATAAATATTAATATAATAATAATTATATATATAATATAATAATATTATTATATTATAATTATATATATATATTATCAGCATTAGGCAAGTTCAATTCATCCACTGAAAGAAGGAACAAGAAGCAGAACAGTAAATTCAATGATAAGACCAAAAACAGTACCATTTCATCAATCCTTCAAGGCACGAGAAACAATGGCCATCTTTCTCAGTAGACAAAAGAGTTATGGATCCCATTTTGAATAAAGTGCCTCACCCCTCCCTCTTTCTCTTGCCGATCCAGGGGAGGAGACGCCCCGAAAAGAAGGAGCGAAACTCAGGTTGCATATCCTAATTTTGTTTGGCGAATTTAATCCCTCCTCTCAGCTAGCCCAGGGGAGAAATTAAAGTAAGGAAGGAAGGAAGGAGGGAGGAAAGAAATGTCCAGCGACAACACAGCTTGAAGTGTTTAAAATACGCTTCCTGGAAGAGAGGTTGTGTTTCTTCCTCTTTTTTATAATAATGGCTGGGAAACAAAATAATTGTGATTCAACGACTGAAGTGCGAATACTGATATGATGCCCTGCCTTTCGTTTAAGGTTATTTTGGATTTATGTCATTAAAAGCAATATACTATATATATATACATATATACTATATATATATATATATATATATATATATATATATATATATATATATATATATATATATATATATTGAATATAATAACGGAGACGCCGTCTCCGTTAATCATTTTGGTAGCGAATGGCCAAAAACAGCAGACACAGGGTTTTGGTAACACATTTTCCCCCTCTCTCTCTCTCTCAACAGCCAACAGCTCTTCTCTCTCTCTCTCTCTCTCTCTCTCTCTCTTCTCTCTCTCTCTCTCTCTCTCCAATACCCCTCCCTCCATTTCATTAGGTCATCAAATCAGAGTCGGAACTACAAAAATATGCATTTCTTTAATAGCAAAGTAACTGAATAACTCAGGTTATTAACAGCATGAATAAATGGAATGATAACTCAAAGTTCAAATAACTCAGATAACCCTTGGTAATTAACAGTCAATGCAGTAATTAGTCCAACATTTATCCAAATGAATGATCTCACTTTTCTCCAAATACAGTTCCCCCTAATAGAACCATTCCCACCACTAGAATCGCCTGTTAGAAGAACAGGAGAACAATGATAAGCATACACAATTGTAAATACAAAGTCAAAAGATTAAATGAAATAGAACATCTTTACAAAATATCAAAAATACAGTCAAGCCACACCTTTGGCTAAAACAGATATAAATACACTCACCCATTGCAACCTAGAATCACCAAGCACTTAAACAGAAACATGTTGGCGAGCCATACAGGCTCTTTCTCTCCCTGTAAGATTCTCTCCATGGTAAGTCTTCATTTCCTTAATATGTAGGAAAGAAGCTCACACGTACAAACAAACTCACACCCATCGTTCACGCCCAGAAACCACTCGTATCCAGTTTCAAAGTCACCTCTGACAACCGCCCATAATAACAGGACGAAGGCACTGATTTGCTAAGCCAGCAAACTTTGAATCATACCACCCAACAAGACATATCAGCATTCCTAAGATGTTGCTCGGACACTCGGTCTCTAGGGAAGTTAAAAACGATGATTCCCAATTTCTGAGGAATAACAAAGCATATGACATACTACGATGTCTCATACATATCATATCATATTATATTATCATTCAATATGTTACATATATATATCTATATATATGTATACATATTTATCGCTTTTAATGTCATCAATCCAAATAAGGTTAAACGAAAGGTCAGGGCATCAATATAATAACAAAGAGGAAGAAACACAACCTCTTCCAGGATGCGTATTTTAAAACCAGTCTATGAAATACTTAAGAGTTCAGACATTTTGTAAGGTTGCTGGTTGTTAGTCCTTGTGAAAACTCTCTCTCTCTCTCTCTTTTCTCTCTCTCTCTCTCTCTCTCTCTCTCTCTCTCTCTCTCTCATATATATATATATATATAGTATATATAATATATATATTATACATATACATATTATATATATGATATATATTATATATATATTTATTATAATAATTATATTATATAAGTATATATATTATAATATTATAGTTTAATTATATATCGTTTATTATATATTAATATATAATATAGAGGGTATTATTTGGTACTATTGTAACTTATGTATATTTATAATATAATTTTATTATATAATATATAATTTATAATTAATAATATACATATATATAATATATATAATATATATATATATATTAATATTATATATATGGTATATATAATATATTAAATATATGTATATATAATATTAATTATATAGTTTGTATTTATATATTATATAATATATATAATATATAATGTATATATATATATATATAAATTATATATATAATAATTATAATAATATTATTTCAATATTAATATATATATATATATATATATATATATAATGTGTGAGAGAGAGAGTTTTCACAAGGACTAACAACCAGCAACCTTACAAAATGTCTGAAGTCTTAAGTATTTCATAAGTTCTTTGACAATAGACTGACTTTTATACACATCCACAAAATTAGTATACACACATCCAAAATCACTTCATATATACCTTGTATGAAGCCCTTTATATTCAAGGAAATCTAATAGACTAAAATGACGCTTGTAGGTCCTACATTCTTTACTTAAGTACCTCATACCTTTCTCAAAATGACCTCGTTTGTTATGAGCATAATTGCGTGATATTCCTTAAATTATCTGTAATCCAGCTAACCTCAGTTAGGTACCCCTACGATTTCGTTGAAACGTAAATGACGGTAATTATTTACGTTCGTGCAATTAACTGGACAATAACGTTTGGGCAGAAATTACTATTGACTGCAAAACGATTCATTTATTGTAAAATCAATTCCCACAAGTCAGAGAATAGGTTCTCAGTAATCAGTGTCTATGACATCATTACTCGAACTTCTAAGTTATTAGTAATTGAATGGAATTAAACCATTCAAAATTTTAAATGGATATAAAGGAGGTTGTTTTGGTACAGTGAGAGCCACAACCGTAGGTGACAAACAATTTCTTGGACTGTAGAAACAAGAAGTCTTATGTGTCTGTCTGTGTATACATATGTATATATATATATATATATATATATATATATATATATATATATATATATAATATAAAATATGCATACATATATATTATATATAATATTATATATATATATTAATATATATATATATATATATATAATATATAATATATATTTATATACACACACACATATATATATATATATATATATATATATATATATATATATATATATAACTATATATATATATATATATATATATATATATATATATATATATAGATCTATATATATATATATATATATATATATATATATATATATATATATATATATATATATGCTACCCCACACATATAAATATATATATATATATGTATATATATATATATATATACATATATAATATATATAGTTTATATACATCGCATGTAAAAGTGGGTTAGGAGCAATATCTAAACTGACCGATCTGCATCTACTAATAATATAAAAATTTAGAATCGCCGTCATATTCGGGGGGGGGGGGGGGGGGGGGGGGGGGGGGGGGTAGGGGAGGACAACTCAAATTTGGAGCACAGCTTGAATGAAGTCTTTCTCCTTTCTCATCCTTTTGCATATTTCCTCTGTATCTCTTTTACACACGAAGAGAGTCGGGATTTCTCAAAATGCATTAGATTGCCCTCTGCCCAGCCATGAAATTGCTTTCAGAGAATTCCTCAATGAATCCCTACAACTTTTTTTTTTTTTTTTTGCTTTTGTTTGTTTTGTTGTACCAACGAGATATTGCGAGACTCTAAAATTCAGTTTGTTGTTCAGGGACAATTTAGGTGGAGACTCAAAGCTGCGTCTGAAAATAAAAAAATCCCTTTTTAAATGGATCTGAATTAACTTTAATAGATTACACACACACCCGCGCGCGCGCACACACACACACACACATATTAACTCAATAATTACTTGAAACTGGGATTTTTCCAGCTACAGTTGTGAGTTTCCACCTTAAACTGTCCATGAGCAACAAACCGTACTTTTAGAAGCTCGCAATATCACGTTGTACAGAAAAAAAAAGAAATAAAAACACTACCGAAAAGTGGAGGGATTTATTGAGGAAGTTCTCTGGAAACCATTTCACGGCTGGGAAGCGGCAACCTATATTTTCAGAAAAGCCGAAATCTCGTAGTTTGCAGGAGATTCAGATGAAATGTGCAAAGGATGAAAAAGCAGGCCGCCGCTTCCATTTAGAAGCCTCGGAAGATCCCCCCCCCCCCAACTCTACTCCTTTCTCTCTCTGCCCTCACTGGAAAATTAAAATTCGAGCCCTGATGCAAATTCGACATTTATTTCTCCCCCTCTGAATAGGACGCTAATTCTTAATCCTTTTAATTAGGAAAATAGAAAAATAAATAAAACTATAAATATATTAGTAAAATACTTGGTGAATTGTCTGAGGCTCCAACATTTATTGCATATTGCTGTTCAGCGAATTTGGTCGCTCTAGACAGGAAAATGGGATCAGGGATCAGTTGTGGCTGTAAAAGACCTCTGTTCAAATACAACTTACGCAAAATTGACAAACAAGAGTGACCATCCGTCGATGGTCCGAGTCATCACTGCTATTGTTCAATACAACACCTGATTCACCCGTACTTCTTTATACCCTCCTGCCCTCCCCTTCTCCATCCCCCCTCCACCCTCCCTTCCCCCCTATTCTCCCAACTTTATCATTATCATCATCACCTTCCATTGAACACCGATCTCTTGCAGGTTCTTCCAGTCATAAATTTCCTCTGTTCTCATCATCAGTCTTTACGCTAATTCAATTCCTCTCTCTCTCTCTCTTCTCTCTCTCTCTTCTCCTCTCTCTCTCTCTCTCTCTCTCTGATTATCTTCTCAAAATATTTTTCCCTCACTGTGTGACAGAGGTGTCTCTCGATGGCTAAGCTGGTTCAGATTTTAGATGTCCGATGCGTTCCAATCCTGAGTCGTTTACACGCACTAACACCCACATGCACCAATGCACACACATACAGTTTGTGTGTGTGTGTGTGTACACTCGTGTATGAATACATAGAGAGAGAGAGAGAGAGAGAGAGAGAGAGAGAGAGAGAGAGAGAGAGCATACGTAGGTAAGTTTGCTAGATGAATAAAAAAAATAATTCTTAAAACAAAGAGGTTAAATATCCTAGAAATGAAGCCGAGCGACTCGTGAAACATCTTTGAAATATTCTTTTCCCTTTCTTCCGGGTTGGATACAAAAATGTTAAATTCTCTGTTTTTTTCTGGGATGTTCTTAAGGGCTTTATATATATATATATATCTATATAATATATATATATATATATATATATATATATATATATATATTAGTATATATATATATATCTTAAAGAAAATTAGGAATTTGGACTCTCCGCTGAAATGATATATTATGATTTAGACGGTCAACCTATTCTCTCTCTCTCTCTCTCTCTCTCTCTCTCTCTCTCTCTCTCTCTCTCCTCTCTCTCCATGTCATTAAACGATGCAAAGGAGTGGGCCAAAACAACGTCTTCGTTCTCATCAGGGAATTTGAACAGGTCTGACTAAATTAGGAAACGAACTCGACTGAATGTTAAAGAGGGAATCAGTCGTAGAGAGAGAGAGAGAGAGAGAGAGAGAGAGAGAGAGAGAGAGAGAGAGAGAGAGAAAGGTAACAATCATTATAAGAACTTCTAAAAAATTTTCGTCAACACCTGATAGAAAATAATGACTTCAATAACTCTTTCCATAATTAGGAAATCACGTTACATAACAAGAGCCAATAAAAAGTACCAAAACAGTTTAAATATTAGTTACTCAATTTTCCTTCGATATTCAAATGCACAATCGTTTGAGGGAACAGTTATTATTATTATTATTATTATGCTCTATCACAGTCCTCTAATTCGACTGGGTGGTATTTATAGTGTGGGGTTCCGGGTTGCATCCTGCCTCCTTAGAGTCCATCACTTTTCTTACTATGTGCGCCGTTTCTAGGATCACACTCTTCTGCATGAGTCCTGGAGCTACTTCAGCCTCTACTTTTTCTAGATTCCTTTTCAGGGATCTTGGGATCGTGCCTAGAGCTCCTATGATTATGGGTACTATTTCCACTGGCATATCCCATAACCTTCTTATTTCTATTTTCAGATCTTGATACTTTTCCATTTTTTCCCTCTCTTTCTCTTCAACTCTGGTGTCCCATGGTATTGCGACATCAATGAGTGATACTTTCTACTTGACTTTGTACATCAACGTCACGTCTGGTCTATTTGCAACGAGCACCCGCCCTATCCCCGTTGGTGAGACCACCAGTCCCAGAGGATCTTTGCCTGATCGTTTTCTATCACTCCCTCAGGTTGGTGCTCGTACCACTTATTCCTGCAAGGTAGCTGATGTTTCTTGCACAGGCTCCAGTGGAGGGCTTTTGCCACTGAATCATGCCTCTTTTTGTACTGGTTCTGTGCAAGTGCTGGGCATTCACTTGCTATGTGGTTTATGGTTTCATTTTTCGTATTGCACTTCCTACATATGGGAGAGATGTTATTTCCGTCTATCGTTCTTTGAACATATCTGGTTCTTTAGGCCTGATCTTGTGTCGCTGTTATCATTCCTTCAGTTTGTTTCCTTCTTCAGCTCTCCCCTCTGTAGCCATTAGCCATGTGACATCGCTGGCTAGTTCTTTAGTCTGTCTCATGTAATGTCCGTGCATTGGTTTGTTGTGCCAGTCCTCTGTTCTTTCTGTCTTTCTCCTGTCTCTGTATATTTCTGGGTCTTCGTCTATATTTATTAGTCCTTCTTCCCATGCACTCTTTAGCCACTCGTCTTCACTGGTTTTCAGATATTGCCCCAGTGCTCTGTTCTCGATGTCGACGCAGTCCTCTATACTTAGTAGTCCTCTCTCTCCTTCCTTTCGTGTTATGTATAGTCTGTCCGTATTTGCTCTTGGGTGAAGTGCTTTGTGTATTGTCATAGTTTCCTGGTTTTCTGATCTATGCTGCGGAGTTCTGCCTTCGTCCATTCCACTATTCCTGCGCTATATCTGATTACTGGCACTGCCCATGTGTTTATGGCTTTTATCATATTTCCGGAGTTGAGTTTTGACTTGAGTATCGCCTTGAATCTCTGCATATATTCTTTCCTGATCGTGTCCTTCATCTCTTGGTGTTTTATATCCCCTCCTTCCATTATTCCTAGGTATTTGTATCCTGTCTCATCTATGTGTTTGATGTTGGCCTCCCAAACTGGTAGCTTTACCCCTCAGTTCTCGTTACTTTGCCTTTTTGTATGTTGACTAAGGCCACATTTTTCTATTCCAAACTCCATCCTGATGTCCCCAGATACAATCCGTACAGTCTGGATTAGGGTATATATTTCCTTGATGCTCTTACCATACAGCTTGATGTCGTCCATGAACATCAGATGGTTAATTCTGTTGCCTCTTTCTTGAGTTGGTACCCGGCATCCATCTTCTGTAGTACTTTTGTCATGGGAATCATGGCTACTACGAAGAGTAGTGGGGACAGTGAGTCGCCCTGGAAGATCCCTCTCCTGATATTAACCTCTGCTAGTCTTATTCAAAGAGCTTGTAAGTATTGTATTCCAGTTGCGCATTGTATTTTTGAGGAAGCTGATGGTTTTTCCTCCTGCCCCATATATTTTCAGGCATTCTATTAGCCATGTGTGTGGTATCATGTCGAAGGCTCTCTTATAGTCTATCCATGCCATGCTTTAGTTGTTTTCCTTCTCCTACTGTTCTTCATTACCATTTTGTCTATCAGGAGCTGGTCTTTTGTGCCCCTACACTTCCTTCAGCAACCTTTCTGTTGGTGGGGGATGGTGTTTGTCTCCTCTAGTAGTTGTATAGCCTTTCACTGATGATACCTGTTAGTAACTTCCACATCATTGGTAGGTAGGTGATAGGCCTGTAGTTACTGGCTATATTTCCTTTACTCTTGTCTTTTTGTACTGAGGATGTTCTTCCTGTTGTCATCCATTTGGGTGCATGGTGATTTGAGATTCAATGCTGGAGTTGTTCTGCTATTCGTGGTGTAGGGCCTTGAAGTTTTTTGAGCCAGTATCCATGGACTTCATCGGGACCTGGGCCTTTCCAGTTTGGCATTTCTTTA
>NC_087211.1:4509189-4511689 GCF_015104395.2 Macrobrachium nipponense | reverse complement strand
CTCAGAGATGAGTCGGTTTTTTAGATTTGCGTAGTTTTTATATGATTTCCAAACTTCCATAACCTCAGAGATGAGTCGGTTATTTTTATTTTTGTTGAGTAGTATTTTTTTGAACTTCCAAATCTCCATGAAATCCAAGACGCAATGCGACGCAAACAACAATAAATATTCGCATTGTTGGTATCAACCAGTACTTTACTATCATTCACCTTCAGTGTAAATTCCTTTTGTTTTTCCCAACGAAGAGTAAATAACTGACTCCCACCAAAATCAATCCAATATATCCAAATCACTCGGCCGGAACACGTTTAGGAATGTCCTTCAGGAAAGGAGGGAAATCATGAATAGAGAGGACCCTCAAACAGCGCCATAGGGAACAGAAGGGGAAGGGCTATGTTATCTATAATCTCTCTCAAAGGCGGCAACAAAAGCCTAAGAAAAAAAAAAAAAAAAGGTCGTGAGGAGAAAGTTTGGGAACATCAAAGGCTGGGAGAAAATAGCACAAAGGCCGGCGTGATTGCTCCTTTCATTTGGGTGAGGTTACAGGGAAGTAAATCCCCTCTCTCTCTCTATCTTTCTCTCTCCCTCGCTATAATTAAGGAACAAAATTGACATCAAAAGTGCCACCAGGGGCGTTTGGAGCGAGAGCTGATGATCCCAGGAACTTCGTCGTATGAGAAATGTTTTCTGTGGCCGAATTACTTCCCGTTTTCTTTGGTGATTAGAGGATGGAGGTTGATGCTAATTGTAGTGCAGAGAGAGCCTTCAAGTCTTGGGATCGAGTAACGGCCACAGAACAAAGCCCCCCCCCCCCCCCCCCCACCTTCTCTCTCTCTCTCTGTGGTGAACGAAGTCTCTCCCTCTCTCTGTCTATATATATATATAGTGAAGTAAGTAGCACGTCAAGTACTCTCAAAATTATATCAAAGAATACGCTCTCTCTCTCTCTCTCTATTCATAATTTCAAAGAAAAATAAACACAAATGCTTTCGGATACTAGACGAATCATTGGTGAGCTTTGGTTTGGTCTAAAAACGTAAACTTTGCTTAAGGGGGTCTAAGTTTGCTATGAAAATGAGGAAGTATTGTCCAAAAACACGGGTCGCGTTCAGGCATTGTTCTCTCGTGACGGAAAACAGACCATGAATTTCATTTGATTATTGAAAGGACGTTACAAAAATACATTTAAACTATACAAGACTTGTACCCTAGAAATGTCCACCTTGTAATGAGTGTATTGATGAATACTTAATTCCTTCCTGAATTGTCATATAAATTAGATACTCGAATATGATTAAAATAAATGTGCATGTCCTCATCATAAAAGTCCAGTCACTTCTTTCCAAAATAATATCAAGCAAATTAGACGACTGGAAACACTCGTGAATAATTATGGCTGTAAGAAGCCACTCAGATATCAAATAATGTCCAGCGAATACCACAAAATAATTAATTAGGTCAAACTTATCTCAAATGAATGGCAGTGATTCGCGCAGAAAAATCTTCATCAAAGAATTTTCTTCTCATAAGAAATATCCTGTTCCCCGCAGATTCATGATAGCCATCCACTCGCTAAAAAAGTTAGATGTTATAATAAGTAGATCCGACAAAGACGGCAAAATCGTAATAATGGACAAAGACTTCTACCTCGACAAAATCAACCAGCTCCTTAGCGACACAAATACTTACGAAAAACTGACGAAAAATCCCCTTCAGAACGCTCCCACAGAATTTTTTCGGAAAGTAAGATTAATTGGCCAAGACAAAAAGAGTATTGAACTATTAGAGAAATTTAAAGTAATTAATCCTAAATTACCCTACTTTTATGGCCTTCCCAAAACTCACAAAGACAATCTTCCATTCAGACCCATCGTTTCATGCGCCGGAGCTTTCAATTACAAAATTTCTAAATGGTTAGCTGGCCTCCTTTCTCCTTTTATAGGCACTTTTTCTCCCAGTCACATTAAACATTCGGAAGATTTTTATCACAAATTCAGAGAAGCACATATACCACTTCACAACATAAAACTTTTAAGCCTTGACGTAGACTCCCTATTCACAAAAGTACTAGTACAGGACGTTCTTCAGTTTTTAAGGGAAAAATTATCCCCTTATTCAGATCATTTCCCATTGGCGCTTGACAAAATAATAAAGTTAATTGAATTATGTGCATCTAATAACGTATTTTCATTCGGGGAATCATTCTACAAGCAAAAATTCGGGTGTAGTATGGGTAGTCCTTTAAGTCCTGTTTTAGCCAATCTGTACATGGAATACTTTGAAACTACAGTAATAAATGCAATAAAACCCAAAAACATGCTGTGGATGAGATACGTGGATGACATCCTAACATTTTGGGATAATAAGTGGGGTAATTTTAATGAATTCCTCTCAAAATTAAACGCATTAGTGCCCAGCATCAAATTTAAAGTTGAATGGGAAACAGACAACAAAATTCCTTTTCTTGATGTTTTAATAATCAGAGACACGACAGAATACA
>NC_087211.1:4494189-4496689 GCF_015104395.2 Macrobrachium nipponense | reverse complement strand
AGCAAATACGGCGAAAAAACCTATACATAACACGAAAGGAAGGAGGGAGGGGACTACTAAGCATAGAGGACTGCGTCAACATCTACAACAGAGCACTGGGGCAATATATGAAGACCAGTGAAGACGAGTGGCTCAAGAGTGCATGGGAAAAAAGACTGATAAAAGTAGACGAAGACCCAGAAATATACAGAGACAGGAGAATGACAGACAGAACAGAGGACTGGCACAACAAACCAATGCACGGACAATACATGAGACAGACTAAAGAACTAGCCAGCGATGACACATGGCAATGGCTACAGAGGGGAGAGCTAAAGAAGGAAACTGAAGGAATGATAACAGCGGCACAAGATCAGGCCCTAAGAACCAGATATGTTCAAAAAACGATAGACGGAAATAACATCTCTCCATATGTAGGAAGTGCAATACAAAAAATGAAACCATAAACCACATAGCAAGCGAATGCCCGGCACTTGCACAGAACCAGTACAAAAAGAGGCATGATTCAGTGGCAAAAGCCCTCCACTGGAGCCTGTGCAAGAAACATCAGCTACCTTCCAGTAATAAGTGGTACGAGCATCAACCTGAGGGAGTGATAGAAAACGATCACGCAAAGATCCTCTGTGACTATGGTATCAGAACGGATAGGGTGATACGTGCAAACAGACCAGACAAAGTCAAGAAGAAAGTATCACTCATTGATGTCGCAATACCATGGGACACCAGAGTTGAAGAGAAAGAGAGAGAAAAAATGGATAAGTAACAAGATCTGAAAATAGAAATAAGAAGGATAAGGGATATGCCAGTGGAAATCGTACCCATAATCATAGGAGCACTAGGCACGATCCCAAGATCCCTGAAAAGGACTTTAGAAAAACTAGAGGCTGAAGTAGCTCCAGGACTCATGCAGAAGAGTGTGATCCTAGAAACGGCGCACATAGTAAGAAAAGTGATGGACTCCTAAGGAGGCAGGATGTAACCCGGAACCCCACACTATAAATACCACCCAGTCGAATTGGAGGACTGTGATAGAGCAAAAAAAAAAAAAAAAAAAAAAAAAAAAAAAAAAAAAAAAAAAAGAGAAAAAATAATAATAATAATAATAAGACTAGCAGAGGTTAATATCAGGAGAGGGATCTTCCAGGGCGACTCACGGTCCCCACTACTCTTCTTAGTAGCAATGATTCCCATGACAAAAGTACTGCAGAAGATGGATGCTGGGTACCAACTCAAGAAAAGAGGCTACAGAATTAACCATCTGATGTTCATGGACGACATCAAGCTGTATGGTAAGAGCATCAAGGAAATAGATACCCTAATCCAGACTGTAAAAATTGTATCTAGGGACATCAGGATGGAGTTTGGAATAGAAAAATGTGCCTTAGTCAACATACAAAAGGGCAAAGTAACACGGACTGATGGGATAAAGCTACCAGATGGGAACAACATCAAACACATAGATGAGTCGGGATACAAATACCTGGGAATAATGGAAGGAGGGAATATAAAACACTAAGAGATGAAGGACACGATCAGGAAAGAATATATGCAGAGGCTCAAAGCGATACTCAAGTCAAAACTCAACGCCGGAAATATGATAAAAGCCATAAACACATGGGCAGTGCCAGTAATCAGATACAGCGCAGGAATAGTCGAATAGACGAAGGCAGAACTTCGCAGCATAGACCAAAAAACGAGGAAACATATGACAATACACAAAGCACAACACCCAAGAGCAAATACGGACAGACTATACATAACACGAAAGGAAGGAGGGAGGGGACTACTAAGCATAGAGGACTGCGTCAACATCGACAACAGAGCACTGGGGCAATATATGAAGACCAGTGAAGACGAGTGGCTCAAGAGTGCATGGGAAAAAAGACTGATAAAAGTAGACGAAGACCCATAAATATACAGAGACAGGAGAAAGACAAGCAGAACAGAGGAAGGGCATAACAAACCAATGCAGGACAATACATGAGACAGACTAAAGAACTAGCCAGCGATGACACGTGGCAATGGCTACTTAGGGGAGAGCTCAAGAAGGAAACTGAAGGAATGATAATAGCGGCACAAGATCAGGCCCTAAGAACCAGATATGTCCAAAGAACGATAGATGGAAATTACATCTCTCCCATATGTAGGAAGTGCAATACGAAAAATGAAACCGTAAACCACATAGCAAGCGAATGTCTGGCA
This sequence comes from Macrobrachium nipponense, assembly GCF_015104395.2. NCBI lineage: Eukaryota > Metazoa > Arthropoda > Malacostraca > Decapoda > Palaemonidae > Macrobrachium > Macrobrachium nipponense. The sequence goes on along the minus strand of NC_087211.1, from coordinate 4,494,487 downwards.
CTTGCACAGAACCAGTACAAAAAGAGGCATGATTCAGTAGCAAAAGCCCTCCACTGGAGCCTGTGCAAGAAACACCAGCTACCTTGCAGTAATAAGTGGTACGAACTCCAACCTGAAGGAGTGATAGAAAATGATCAGGCAAAGATCCTCTGGGACTATGGTATCAGAACAGATGGGGTGATACGTGCAAATAGACCAGACGTGACGTTGATTAACAAAATCAAGAAGAAAGTATCACTCATTGATGTCGCAATACCATGGGGCACCAGAGTTGAAGAGAAAGAAAGGGAAAAAATGG
>NC_087211.1:4486689-4489189 GCF_015104395.2 Macrobrachium nipponense | reverse complement strand
GTGCATCCTGAAAGAGATCTTTATATTCGTTAATTAAATTAATTAGAGGTGCAGCTTTTTGTTCTGCATCTAAGTGCTGAAAATTTAGTATTCAGATTATTTTAAAACATCAGAATTATTTTCCAAACCACTGGGCTAACAGCAAATTTATCGCCCATAAACAACTGTTCATTTTACTACACTAACTACAGAAATAGGTACTACAGACTCTTCTACAGACTGTCAATAAAAGATTTTATCATATTAACATGGCAAATACGGGTTTTTTTTTTCTTCTATCAGGAGTTTCAATCAGGTAATTTACATTGTTAATTTTCTTCAGAACCCTCCACGGACCTGAGAATTCCGCTTTCAGGGGATTGCCAGGCATAGGAAGTAAAACCAACACCTTGTCACCTACATTAAATAGCCTATCTCGTGTTTTAACGTCATACTTCAATTTCATCGAGGCCTGGGCTTTCGCCAAATGTTCCTGAGCAAAAGACCGTGCTCTAAGCAATTTCTCCTGCAAATCTGAAAAATAATCCAATACATTAATTTCGGGAGTCTCTCCTTCCCCCAGTGTTCTCTCACTACATCTAATGGGCCTCGAACACAGTGACCAAAAATAAGCTGGAAGGAGAGAGACCCACTGACTCATTGGGGATCGATCGTATTGCAAACAATGCGTAAGGTAATTCCTTATCCCAATCATTCCAGTCTCTAAACAAAATTTTTTTAACACAGACTTCAAGGTTTGGTGGAACCTTTCCACCTGGCCTTGGCTTTCCGGGTGATACGGTGCAGACTTCACGTGTTTAATACCAAACTCGTTCATTTTCTTTTCAAAATACCTACTCGTGAAATTAGTGCCACAGTCACTCTGAATTACCCTTAGGAAAACCAAATCTGGTAAAGAAACCAACCAACACTTCAACCACCTTTTCGGACCGTATACTCCTCAATGGGATAGCCTCAGGGAAGCGAGACATTCTATCAACAATAGACAATATATCATTCCCACCGCGCGTCCGCGGCAGGGGACCCACTACATCAATTATCACTTCCCGAAAGGGTTCGCCCACGGAGGGTATAGGAATTAAGGGAGCCTTGGGTATTTCTGGTTAGGTTTCCCCACCAACTGGCACACATCACAGGATAATACGTGTCGCTTAATGTCCTGACGCATCCCAGGCCAAAAGAAATGTTCAGCAACCTTCTGAAGGTTTTCCTAACACCAAAATGTCCCGACAAATCATTTTCATGTGCTAAATACATCAATTTATTCCGGTACCTTTCCGGACAACCAATTGTCTGCAAACGAAACTAAGGATTTCTACCTGGTGGGCAGGTGCATTAGCCGACCTGCTCAACCTGTAGAGTAAATCTCTCTCCTTGACGAATACTGGTTCGTCAAATCCTCGGGATTGCCGAGTTGGTAAATTAGAAAATCCTTACTCTGTGCCATTTTGAACGCCTTAGCGTCCCAGTTAACGTCATCCCAATTAATGATTTTCTTATTACTACTACCAGTCCTCATGTCAGTCATTTGTCTGTCTACTTGATATAAATCCAAGTCAACTTCCTCGAGATCCATCTCCCGAGCTCTAGATCGGGTTACTACAGAGACAGGCTTATAAAAATTAGTTTCAATATCATCGCCTTCAGTCACATTCAGGAGAGTCAAAATTGGACATATATTATCAATTGCACCTTCACCTTCAGCCAAATCATTCCCTAAGAGGAGGTGAATACCGGGAACTGGCAAACTGTCTACCACAGCCAGTTAGCAGTCCCTTTAAAATACTTGGTGTGAATATTAAACTTCTCTAAAGGACAAGACGTAATAGAGTTCGGGAAACCACCCAACACCACAAATTCATCGTTGGAAAATACAAAATCCTTTGGAACAGCAGTTTTTAATATGAGAGACTGTGCTGCTCCAGAGTCCGTAATACCTTTAAAACAAACTTTGTTTTTTCATTGTTACCAACAAACACAGACCCGTCAGAAATATACCTCTTAAATTTTAGTCACTTTTCCTGTTCCATACTTTGCTTCAAGTTTGCCGTTTTTTCAGCTACAACAATGTTTACTGGATTAGACCTCCTCTCCTGAAAGTTTTTCCAACCGTAACAATTAGCCTTAACGTGCCCGTCTTGTGCACCAATAACACTTCACACTACTATACTAGTACCAAAATTTCTACACTACTACACCACCATTAACCGATCTACGACTGTTTACGAAACTACGCGAGCCGCTTACACTTATGTCTTGATTAGATACTTTTTCTGACCGTCATTATTTGACCTTACTGTTCTCTAGAAGACTGACGATTATTACTACGTGTATTATAATTCATTGGGGGAGAAGCCTATCCCTGATTATCCTTTTCCTAAGGGGTTCCTCCCGTATGGGTAAGTGCATACTCGTCGGAAGCAACTGCTATTTGATGAAGGAGTCGAGCTTCAACTCCTCCAAATGAATTCGCAAGTCACGACTCACGTTCCTCTTAAAT
>NC_087211.1:4474189-4481689 GCF_015104395.2 Macrobrachium nipponense | reverse complement strand
ATATATACGTAATAATTTATATATATAATAATAATTATTATATATTTATATTATATATATTAATTTATATATATATTTTATATATTTTATAATATTATTTATATATAATATATATTTATTTTATATAATATATATATATTTTAATAATATATATATATTTATTTATATATTACTATTTAATATATATATTTATATATTTAATATATAATATTGTATAATTATAATATTATATATATAATATTTATATATTATATTATATATTTTTATATATATATTTTATATATATATTATATATATATATATTTAATTTATATAATATTTATTTATATATTATATATATAATATTTTATATATATAAATAATTTATATATATATATATTTAAACTATATTATTATATATTTATATCTATATAGATATATATATATATATATATAGATATATATATATATATATATTATATATATATATATATATATATATATATATATATATATATATATATATCTATATATATCTATATATATTTATATATATATATATATATATATAGTATATATATATATATATATATATGATATATTATATATATATATATATATATATATATATAATATATATATATATATATATATATTATATATATATATATCTATATATATAAATATATATATATATACTATATATATATAGTATATATATATAGTATATATATATATATATATATATCATATATATATATATATATATATATATATATATATATACTATATATATATATATATATATATCTATATATATATATATATATATATATATATATATTATGTATGAGCCTGGCCTTGAAAGAACTACGATACGTAAACAGGAAAAGTGAGGGAAAACAAGGTGAATTTACTTGAACTTACCGTAAAAAAGATTTATAGTGATAATTTACTCTAGAGGAAAGGTTGCCAGAAACTCAGCTAAGTACTTTACAGCTATTTATTTACAAGAGGCCCTTACTGGCCTGGAGAAAAGTAAATGCAGCGTGTCCCCACGTTGGGACCCATATATCTCTCACAAATGGATAGCTGGCTAAAACGTGATTCATAAAAGCTGGTTTCATAATTTTGCGGTAATGCAACACTTGCGGGCAGATAGGACTTGACACGTGACACAGGGAATCTGGAAAAAGAATCCCAGATTAGACAAGATAAAAGAAAAGAGGATTCTTGCACAAATTAGTGTTAATTAGTTTCTCTAACACTGGGGAAAAGAACTCTAATGTTTCACTGAGGTATGCAATGACTTCATTTGTCTGGGACGATCACACAAGGGGAAGCATGCGGCCATGAGGCAGTGAGAGGAAACAAAAGGATGAGTTCTTTTGGTTTAAAGTTTGAATTGGGAAAATAGGGATCAAATAGATAATAGGATGTAAGGGACTGGCAATATGCTGTTTCACAAGACGTACCTGGAGGCCATGTTCAGTATGGACCTTTGTAGAAAATATGCGCCCGGCTTTGTCTTAGGTCTGGGTCCCTTGGCGCGCCAGTACGCCATGGATAGGCCTTAATGTGGGAAGGCTGGCTGCGGACATCCGTACGAGGTCACGACTCGAGCAGTCTGAGGCAGATCGCAGGTGTTTGCCTGGGTGTTGGGGTCAGCTTAACCCCCCACGAGCAGGGCAAATCCATGAAACAGAACATAGAGCCAGCAGAGGGTTCACAGGCAAAAGAGCTTAAGATATAGGCCTAAGAAGTATCAGTCTGCCTACATCCTTCCCTCGGAGATACGTCCCTAAAAGCTGGCAAAAGTCTATTTTCCCCCAACTTAGGAACTCCCTACCTTTGGCTGGCATGCGGGTTTTTTTGGTTTCCCGCGTTTACTAAAAATCAGCTGATATTTGGAGGAAATGGCTGCCGTTTGCCCAAATCAAACTAATGAATTAATTACGGGTAGGTAGACGAAGAGATCTATAAACGTAGCAGCTAGCCCTGTTAAGAAGGCATTCACTCCCTTTCGGGCGTGAAGGCCTTGGCTTGAATAAGTTGATCGTCTCGACTACCCAGTTCTCCTACTCTAACTTGAAGTTTTTATTTTTTAGAGCAGCGATACAGCTAACTACAGTGACCTACCTAACTTATAGGTGGAGATGCTAAGTGTACTAACTTAATGGAGTAATGTAGTCTAGCCTAAGTAATAACTACGGGTTGTCTGTGACGACAGTCTACTACCCCTAGATAAGGTACTTGAAAATTCTACTTGCCACTAACCTAATGCCCTGGTACTAAATCATTAGCCTAACCTACTCAATACAGTTAATTGGGGATGCAATCATTCCAGAGTGTGGTACGCACAGCAGTAATGTGTCGCCGGAATTGTTAAAATACATGAGGTTAGGTAATGATGCGTGAGGATGATGAGTGGTTAGTGCATTACCAGGATGGAAATGTAATGATGTAATTATGACATTTACATGAGTGTTAGTATCACAATTTCTAGGGGTAGAGGGTTAGTTTACTTCAGAGATCAGGCTGGCTACCTTCTCTGGGTAGGTGCCAGGATCATCCTGCAAATGAATGTGACACTGTACCTCGGGCACAGGTGTCAAGGAGAGCATGTGGCTCTTTGGTTAGTGCGTTAATGATTTGTTACGTCCCTTCTTCTTCTTCTTCTTCTTATCCTCCAGGACCTGGCTATACCAGTCCTAGGAGTAGACGGCGGCACTGGCTCTGGGGTAAGGCCAGAAACGCCGTCAGGAGCAGAGGCAGTGGTAGCCTGAGGGATGCAGGAGAAACACCTACTTCCCCCCCCCCCTTCCGGTATCTGCAGCAACCGTCGTAGAGGTGGAACCTACTGCAGGGGAGGCCCTAACTTCAGCTGCTGCGACAGTCGTCGTAAGGGTAAGACTCCAGGCTGACTCCTGGTCGGGCAGTTTCTGGTTGTCCACAGGAGGTGAGAAGGTAAGGTCTGCCGGAGGTTCATCCTCGGGCGAGAGGTAAGGGTGAAGAAGAATGATGGGCTGGAGATTGGCCATGGGCTGCGGTAAGCTCCATGCCTGTTGGAGGATCTCCTGTAGGAGGATCCTTGATTAGGTTAGGCGCCGGCGCTAGCTCGGGGCCCAGGCGCAGAGGTCAAGTTCTGTGGTGGCTCTACGTCCAGGCTGGACGGAGCTTGGCACTGCTCAGTGCTGCCAAGTGGCACTGGCAGAGAGTGGAGGTCGACTGGACCTGTGGCGGGTACCGGAGGTGCAATACCTCTCAGCGTGCCCTTGGAAATGGGAGACAGAGGCTCCTGTCTCTTGTTGAAGGCTAAGCCTTGTGGAAAATGGACAGTGTCCGCTGCATGTAGTCGGCTAGGGCACCTAGGCCAATTCGGGGAGTGCCCTAGTACGTTGCAGGTTTTGCAACGGAACTGTGAAGGATCAATCTCCCTCCTTGGTAACGGGGGAGACTGTTGGTGGATGTACTTCCTGGAGGAAGTAGAAGTTCGATTACTCCTTGCTTTAAGAGAGATTGGTCATGGGGTTAGGACCCCTAGGCTTTATGAAATGAGCGGGAGACTTCATGTCTTGCCCTAGGAGGAGATCGTAACCTCCTGGGATGTAGCTTGCAACTGCAAGAGCATACTTGGCGAAATTAGGTCTGGTGACCCTCAATTGGATGGTCGGAAGGATCAGCTTGATATGGTTGATACCTTCAATGGTTATGGTCGGAAGGATCAGCTTGATATGGTTGATACCTTCAATGGTTATCAAGTGACGTCTATCGACGTTAGCCCCTCAGGGGATTCGATCTTCCCGTATCAGGGAGATTTGAGCACCAGAGTCGTCGTAGGCTCTGACGTGGCTTGGCTGATAATGGCTTTGGAGGGTGCGACGGTGATAGGGCCCTTAGCTGGGGGTCCTAGTGAAGAAGGATTAGTAACGGCCATTGCGATGGCAGGAATATTAAAATTTGCGCACCCTCCATATTTGGCAGACATGTGACCCTTGCGGCCACCAGTTTCTCAGCAGAACTTGTTCCAGAACCTCTTCCGTGGCACTGGATGGTAAGGCCGAGATGCCCCACAGGTTGCGAATCTGTGGAGTCACCAAGGCTGGCAGTGTGCTCTGGCACAGGTGAAGGGTCCTCTCTGTCAGTGATTTGATATAGGGAGGTTAAGGAAACCTCCATTGAATCACCCTCGGAAACAAGTCCGGGGTCAACTGATGGGCTTACCTCTTCCAAAGTGGAGGGGGTAGGCGGTAAAATGGTAAAAGGCTGGCAGGATGCGGCAGGATTTCTATCTCGGGCACTGGATCAGGACCAGGCTCACAAATAGAAAAGATGTTAGGCTGACCAGAGACGGCGGGACTATGAGAGACAGTGGGTGCAGGGCTGGAAGCTGGCAGAGTGGCTGGAGCTAAGATACTCTCCTTACGGGCCTTCTCCCCGCTTGATTTCGAGTTCCTTGAGAGCTAACTCATGCTTTCTCTCTGCTTCCCTGGCTTTTCTCTGGTTTCTCTTACTTCCTTTTCTTGCAGGCGCGCAGCATCCTGCTGCGCCATTATCACTGGTCAAGTGCTGGTCCAGTGTAACCGCGCCTCCTTGCCCAGAGTTATGAATGGCTCCGAGCTTCTCTAGCTCTATGGCAAAGAAAGTCTGGGAAGCAGGGGAAGACATTTCCCTTAGGCTGCCGTAGAGGCTCTGATAAGGTTGAAAATAATGGCCAGGAAGGGTAATGGATGGAATGGGAGTGCCTACTGGGTAAAGTGGCACTCACTTGGAAAGGTGTTCTGCGACGTGGTAGAGAAAAAAAGTCTTAAAAGACGGGGTGCTCTTGTGCACTGGGAAGTGTCCCATAAGTTGGTGGCACTTCTGGAATGGCACCTTCTGATGAGGCATAAAATCAAAATAGTGTGTGGCGTACGTCACACTTAAGGGCGTTCCCAACTTGAGCGCTGGAAATGGGATACCTGTAGGTCCAATACAGGTGCACGGCCACTTATGGAGGCTTTCCGTGGTTGAGTGATCCGAAATGGCGGATACTCTAATGAATGGGCGTTCCGTAGGACGGACACGCAGGTATAGGGCTACCTGTACGTCTGTACAGGGGCACAGCACTTCAGGAGGCGTTCCTTTTTGAGACAGCACTAGTAGTGCTGGTATTGCGGCACTTCGGGAGGCGTTCCCTTGATTGGGTGATCCGGGATAGCGGATTCACTAATGGATTGGGCGTTCCGTAAGGACGGACACGCAGGTTTGACAGCACTTAGGGCTGGTATTGCGGCCCTTTGGGAGGCGTTCCCTTGTTGAGTGTTTCCGAAGGGAATCACTGGACCCTTGCACATGGACACACTAATGAATTGGGCGTTCCGTAAGCACGGACACGCAGGTAGGAATGGCCACCTGTACGGCCTGTACAGGTGCAATGGCACTTATGAGGAGGCGTTCCTTTTGGAGCACTGGTATCGTGCTGGTGTGTCCCGGACACTACATGCAGTATACTTAAAATATTCTGAAGTGAAATGGTACTCTGTTCGGGGCAGAGTGTAATGGTGGAGGAGAGAAAGTAAAAGGGGGGGAGTACTTCAGCAGCCAGTCGATGGACAGTGTCAAGAATTAGTGGCACTGTAGAATGGTAAGCCCTGACGTGCACTGGTGGTGGCCAGTCCTAGACTGGTAGGCTTCCTTGTCTGGAAGTATGGATTTGCGTGGCACACTGTGCGGTTTGTGCTTGCGGTATACGCAAGTCTTTGTGATAAAGAAAATGAAAAGACCACTCGGGCAACGACAGGTAATGGTAATTTGAAAATGCTCAGTCCCTTGCTGAAGTACTCGTAAAATGAAATAAATGCTTGCAAACTACAATGGACACAGGCGCGTCCGTATCACAACAGTGTAAAGGAAAAGCCCCACAATAGACTAAAATAATGTTAGTTCGCATGTTATAAGTAATGAACGTAGTACTCTTGGGGCTTCGTGAATAATGGGTTCTGGTTCTCTCTCTCTCTCTCTCTCTCTCTCTCTCTCTCTCTCTCTCTCTCTATCGGAGAGGGTGAAAATGATATATGAAAAAACTCCCTTCCCTTGTATTGAATTGAACTAATAATGTTAGTTTAATATGACGCAACTTGCGTTAAATGATTTACTTACGTTAACATGTAATGAAAGAATTGCTTTGGATAACGTTTTATGAAAATGATAACGCGCCTCGCGGTGACGATGTTTACGTTAATGGTAACGTCTTGCACTTATATGAAATGATTTGCGTTTCAATATGAATTTCACAAAGACGCGTTTTACGTTAACATTCTTGTAATTTATTCTACTTGAAGATTTACGTTAACTTTACGTAAGATTACTAGGTCCTTGTGACAAGCGAAATGACGATAAGGATTTTAAGCTGAAATGTTAGCAAACATTTGTAAATGGAAAAAGGTTACGTTAAGCCCGAAGTGAGATTAAACTTTCGCTCAGCGAGCGAGTGAGCGATGCTAGGTGAAACGTGTGAGCTTGGGTGGGCAGAGGCGGGCTACAGCGTGTCGTTCAAACAGCTGATTTCTGTAAAAGCGGAAACGATTTACAACACAAAGTTCTAATTTCTTATTCAAAGCGAATTACGTTATTTCTCTGGCAGAACGATTAGATACTAGCTTACCGAGGAGATTGATATTATTTACGTTAAACTTCAAGACTTGCGTTACTTTGCTTAAATCGTTTAGATAATGCTTAATTACTGCTGCTTTGTGAGAAACGCAAGGTTGGCTGGCAGGCATGAGAGTGCAGTGTGGCGCGATGCTGAGAAGCTCGGCCTGAGAGAGCGGTTTAACTCACCAACACTTGGAATGAAACTAAGTGAAGCTAAGTTAAAATGAATTCCCCTAACCTATCACAGACAAAAAGGAATTGTACACTTCTTTTGCCGTAACTATTAGTAGAATACTCCTAACTAGCTAGGCTTTCTAATACAGCAATAACCCTGGCAAAGCACTTCCTAGTTTGATCTGGTACTTTCTGGCATCTATCTAATACACGTGCTCTGTCACGTCAGGCGAGAACAATGCGATTTACAAAATAACAGAATTCGCTCGGCGCTCTGGCCGTTACAATATAATAATATTTCTCACTTAACACTTATTTAAAAACACTTCGTAATAAAAATACTTAATTAAACGTATCTTAGCTCACATTTCATTCGTTTTACAAGGGATAACGCGATTTACAAGCTTTTTTTTAAGCAAGCCCAGATTCGATCTGGCAAGGTCGCCATTTTTACGTAGGAGCCTGGCCTTGAAAGCACTACGATACGTAAACAGGAAAAGTTGAGGGAAAACAAGGTGAATTACTTGAACTTACCGTAAAAAAGGATTTATAGTGATAATTTACTCTAGAGGAAAGTTTCGCCAGAAACTCAGCTAAATACTTTACAGCTATTTTTACAAGAGGCCCTTACTGGCCTGGATAAAAGTAAAGCCAGCGTGTCTCCACGTTGGGACCCATATATCTCTCCCAAATAAAAGGGATAAGCTGGCT
>NC_087211.1:4449189-4469189 GCF_015104395.2 Macrobrachium nipponense | reverse complement strand
TATATCCACTAAATATTTTGCTAATTTATAAGATGCGGAACCCACTGAGCTGATAATTGGTCTGGCAGGGAAGTTTGCTTTATGGGTTTTTATCGTACTATACATATACGGTAGCGATGGGGAGGTCACACACACCTTCTTGATAAGGCTTTCGTTGCCTTTTAATAGATTTTTTTCACTATTTTATTGAAACCACTATTCACACTTTCTATCGGGTTTCTTATTTAATTCTTTATAAGTGCTGTTATCACCCAAAAGACTTTCCATTTTTTCTAGTATTCATTTTTGTTTAAAACATTACTAGGGAACCTGATTTATCTGCTTTTGTCATGTGTATATCTTTATCTTTTTTTATTGTCATAGATATATATTATATATATATATATATATATATGATATATATATATCTATATATATATATATATATATATGAAATAACTTGATCACGAAGTATATAAAACTTGATGCTATGTATAAATAAAGGTGCCACGAAGGAAAAAAATGAAACAGCGAGATAGCCGAGTACTTTTCGGTCCTATTCGGACCCTTTACTGAGGCAAACTGATTTTACAAACCGAACACCATAGTCAAAAGAAGGCTTAATATACAAACTGACACTACCAGATTAGCCATAAGGGCGATTTTCACTCTACAGAGAGGAGGAGTCGCATAGGCTAGCCACACCTTGAAGGATACCCGCAGTAAACAAGTGATATTCTAGAAAATTGTATATGCTCCCGTGTTGTTTTCAAAATGTACTGTTTTCTGGAAGAATCACTTGTTTACTGCGGGTATCTTCAAGGTGTGGCTAGGCCTATGGCGACTCCTCCTCTCTGTAGAGTGAAAATCGCCCTTATGGCAAATCTGGGAGTGTCAGTTTGTATATTAAGCCTTCTTTTGACTATGGTGTTCTTTGTAATATCAGTTTTGCCTCAGTAAAGGGTCCGAATAGGACCGAAAGTACTCGGCTATCTCGCTTTTTCATTTTTTTCCTTCGTGGCAAAAAAACTATATATATATATATATATATATATATATATATATATATATATATATATATATCATATATATAGAGAGAGAGAGAGAGAGAGAGAGAGAGAGAGAGAGAGAGAGAGAGAGAGATTCAAATCATAGCTCTAACTATTGTCGCTGTCCAATAACTGTGAATCATTTTGATATGTAACTGCGATATTTGATAAAATATGACCGAATAAGCGGTTAAAAATGACTTTGCCTATTGGTTTGAAAGCGCTGTATCATAAGACTTACCGAAATACCAAAAACAACCATAATTTATTGCGCGGGAAATACTGAAACTACTTTAATGTTAAACCAGACCTCAATGAATATATGTCTCATAGCAAATCGCCCCGGATAATATATGTAAAATGTTTATCGATACTTCACTTTTCAAAGGATGATAATGGATTTAACTAACACTCGCAGGATGGATACATTTCTCAAATAAAGTTAAACTAAAATTTCCCCCAAAAGACACCGGAGCCATGAGAGGGAAAATGGCGATTCCGTGAAGGTGGAAATAAGTATAATGCAATTTAGCCTTATTGCTCAAAGTGTTTAGAATATCAGGGCTCTGAAATAAAGGAAGGGTTCCACTGATGTAAATAATTCCATAGAACGAAGTCTCCCCTGCTTAAGGTACTTAACAAAGAAAAGCGACATGAGAAGCTTTTATTTCCGCTTTTCGAAACGTGGAACGAAAATTGTAAATAGCTAGGATAAAATGTTTCTGTTTTGTGAATAAATGTCAAGTAGACGAAACTTTGCAAAGGAACAGACAGCTTCACAATACTACAGGCGGCTTCTATATGTTTATCAATTCGGTGAAATTTATCGACTAATATGTAGGCTAGTTAAAAATGCGAAATGTTTGTCAATAGTTACTCGTGGTTTACGAGACCATTACCTGAATATGGGGACGATGCAGCGTAATTTCTTTTTTTTCTTCTTCTTCTTTTTACTCCACTCCGTATTTCGGGATGGCCACATCCATTTTCAGTAAACATTGAAAGTTATATAGTTCGTGACATTTAATCGGAAAATGCATGAATTGAATAAAAGCCACCGAAAGATAAACGAGAATTTATGAATTGACGGACGAATTGCATTATTGGTATGACATAAATGTAATCATATATTATAATACTATTGGGTGACACGTATCTCTTTCGCCAACACCTCTTGATTAGAGTATTTGCACAAAGCGTTTGGCAAATAAATAAATGTGAATTATAAAAATCATATTGATAAAACGTCCAAAACCCGAGTTTGCATATTTTTACGGTATGAATATTATTATTTACATTTAGCGTTCAATGTCATCGGGTTTGTTTGTGCAGTTTACCGACTTATCATTGATATGATCAAAGTATATAGTCTCTGAAAATTATTATTATTATTATTATTATCATCATCATTATTATTATTATTATTATTATTATTATTATTATTATTTTTTTTTTTTTTTTTTTTTTTTTTTTTTTTTTTTTTTTTTTTTTTTTGTTTTTTTTTTTTTTTTTTGCTCTATCACAGTCCTCCAATTCGACTGGGTGGTATTTATAGTGTGGGGTTCCGGGTTGCATCCGCCTGCCTCCTTAGGAATCCATCACTTTTTCTTACTAGTGTGCCGTTTCTAGGATCACACTCTTCTGCATGAGACCTGGAGCTACTTCAGCCTCTAGTTTTTCTAGATTTCCTTTTCAGGGATCTTGGGATCGTGCCTAGTGCTCCTATGATTATGGGTACGATTTCCACTGGCATATCCCATACCTTCTTATTTCTATTTTCAGATCTTGATACTTATCCATTTTTTCCCTCTCTTTCTCTTCAACTCTGGTGTCCATGGTATTGCGACATCAATGAGTGATACTTTCTTCTTGACTTTGTCAATCAACGTCACGTCTGGTCTATTTGCACGTATCACCCTATCCGTTCTGATACCATAGTCCCAGAGGATCTTTGCCTGATCGTTTCTATCACTCCCTAGGTTGGTGCTCGTACCACTTATTACTGCAAGGTAGCTGATGTTTCTTGCACAGGCTCCAGTGGAGGGCTTTTGCCACTGAATCATGCCTCTTTTTGTACTGGTTCTGTGCAAGTGCCGGGCATTCACTTGCTATGTGGTTTATGGTTTCATTTTTCGTATTGCACTTCCTACATATGGGAGAGATGTTATTTCCGTCTATCGTACTTTGAACATATCTGGTTCTTAGGGCCTGATCTTGTGCCGCTGTTATCATTCCTTCAGTTTCCTTCTTTAGCTCTCCCTCTGTAGCCATTGCCAATTGTCATCGCTGGCTAGTTCTTTAGTCTGTCTCATGTATTGTCCGTGCATTGGCTTGTTGTGCCAGGTCCTCTGTTCTTTCTGTCTTTCTCCTGTCTCTGTATATTTCTGGGTCTTCGTCTACTTTTATTAGTCCTTCTTCCCATGCACTCTTTAGCCACTCGTCTTCACTGGTTTTCAGATATTGCCCCAGTGCTCTGTTTTCATGTTGACGCAGTCCTCTATACTTAGTATTCCTCTCCCTCCTTCCTTTCGTGTCATGTATAGTCTGTCCGTATTTGCTCTTGGGTGTAGTGCCTTGTGTATTGTCATTTTGTTTCTGGTTTTCTGAAATCCTAACTGCCTGCCGGAGTTTTCCTGGCCCTTGTTCCATTCCAACATTCCCTGCGGCTGCTATCCTGATTAACTGGCAACTGCCCCATGTGTTTATGGCTTTATAATAATTTTCGGCCCGTGAGTTTTGACTTGAGTATCGCCTTGAGTCTCTGCATATATTCTTTCCTGATCGTGTCCCTTCATCTCTTGGTGTTTTATATCTCCTCCTTCCATTATTCCCAGGTATTTGTATCCTGTCTCATCTATGTGTTTGATGTTGCTCCCATCTGGTAGCTTTATCCCTTCAGTTCTCGTTACTTTGCCTTTTTGTATGTTGACTAAGGCGCATTTTTCTATTCCAAACTCCATTCTGATGTCCCCAGATACAATCCTTACAGTCTGGATTAGGGTATCTATTTCTTGATGCTCTTACCATACAGCTTGATGTCGTCAGATGGTTGATTTTGTTGCCTCTTTTCTTGAGTTGGTACCCGGCATCCATCTTCTGTAGTACTTTTGTCATGGGAATCATGGCTACTACGAAGAGTAGTGGGGACAGTGAGTCGCCCTGGAAGATCCCTCTCCTGATATTAACCTCTGCTATTATTATTATTATTATTATTGATTATTATTATTATTATTATTATTATTATATTATTATTATTCATAAGATGAACCCTATTCATAAGGATCAAGCCCACCAAAGGGGCTATTGACTTGAATTTCAAGCTTCCAAAGAATATAATGGTTTTCATTAGAAAGAAGTAACAGAAGGTCATGGGAAATGCAGAAAGAAGAGATCACTTATAAAAAATAAAAATAATAATAATAAAATTAAAAACATCAGCAGATAAATAGAAAAAAAATGGATGTCATTGATTAAAATATAAGAATTGTATTAGGGAAGTAATGAACTGAATTTTCGCTTGAACTTCTGAAGAAGATCCAGTTGCACGAAACCCTCTGAATGGAGGCCGTTCCTTAACCTAAATTATACATGTGCATAATGACATCAATAAGAATAATTATATTAAAAATTTACAATTCAGTATGGCACAGACATCGTAACATCCACTGCGCAAGGCGGGACACACCTACTCTGTTTGCACAGCAGTAAAGCGAAATGAGGAAGGTCTCGGCCGGCGCCCTATTATGCTCGCTGCTGTCGAATGCTTGTGCTCCTCTTGCGCCAAGGTCAACAATAGCATCGTTGGAAATGTGTAGGGCGTGACGCCCATTAAAATGTTAGGGTCCTGAAACTAGAGGCGTTTTGACAGATGGTCTCCCGAATTTTCAGTGTTCTGGCTTTTGGCTCCGACATGAAAAAAAGTCTACGAAACTGGATGCGTTTTGTAGAGATTAATTGTGTTCTTTTAGTCTTGAGTGGGACATAATTGAAGCGACTGAAACTCTGGACTGCATACGATAAATAAATAGATAAATAAATAAATAAGCAGATAAAGAAATGAATGAATAAATAAACAGGTGTATGTATGCTGATCTGTCGTACGACCACTAAGTTCCACAGGTGTGTATACTACGAAAAGGAAAAATTTTCCATGGCGATATCAGGGCGAGGTTTAGGAATATTTCAGTCTGGGTAAATCCACTAAATAAAAGTGCGCACTTCTGACCTGAATTACATCAGTTATATTCGTGATATCACGGGTTATTTAGTGATGGATAACCACACATTTCAGACGAAGATTCTATTGTCTAATGAGATGAAATTTACAAATTGAATGAAGGAATCGTGAGAAACAACATTCTGTGTTCAGTGTCACCTTACAAATCATAGGGACGAGACGAAGAGCAGACAAGTGTGTGTGTGGATGGAGAGAACGAAATTAATGGTGCCTGGTGATGGTGATCCCGATGGATGGTGAGGAGGTGTTATAGTGATCGATGAAAGCGGTTGGCGGCATCATTTGTATGAGTAATCTATAATGCTCAGTATCGATGTGGACTATATTTCTACACGTCAGGATGATAGTGTAAGATTTTTTGTTCTATGTTTTTTGTTTCGTATGGGAGACCGAAACGAACGTAGAGGGGAAAGTATTTGTACAGTTTTTATTTATTCTCTTTTTTTCTATTGTTGTCATTCGTCTTTCAATAATATTTTTTATGCGGCAGAACAAGTTCGAAGTCTCTTCCATTGTGCAAATCAAATGAAGTCTTTTGAGTTTCATTGTGTTGGGAACAGTCGCCACAAAGACAAAAATCAGTCGGTAAACAACATACGCACAATGGACACTGGATTTCAGATGCGGAAATATTTCTCTCTCTCTCTCTCTCTGTCTCTGTCTGTCTGTCTGTCTGTCTGTCTCTCTCTCTCTCTTTGCGGGAAATGTTGTTAAACGAAAGAGAACACTTTTGTAGAGGCGTGAAATACGTTTTGGTAAAAGGTATTCCACGTGCCAACAAAAAATATTACAATCAAACAACAGGACCAAAGGAATTGGTGATATACACAGAAGAAATTTATCACCCAGTTCGACTAATTCATGCCTGGAAACTAGTTCTCTATTTAGTCTCTATTGGTCATTCAATTAATAGTTACTGATTCTTCTCAAAGTTCACACTTGATGTGTTTTTTGGTTTTTATGTGTGGCTGCAAAATTTACACGGCGACGTGCATTATTTCAACATATTTTTAGATTTCAGACCAAATCACAAGTAATACCACTGCAATACAAAAACTTTTATATTTATCACAGAAACTACCACATATCAGGTCACATCAATTGTCCTCTAAGAATTGAAATGCACTAATTTGACTCGGTTTAATGTTCTTGACAATTTTCCACTGCACTTTAAGGACTAATGTACTGTTTGGTGCCTCTGCACAGCCGTCTGTTCCAGATGAATGTCGAATGAGCAACTGCCACAACACACCCTTCTGGCCGTCTCTGGGAAACTGAAGGACAAAAGCCAATAGCAGAGATTTCACAGGTGGTCTCATGAACTATTCCAGAGAACAATACAGGTATCGTGTTGACACTGCATACATTTTGCTCGTCAGAACAGATGTACAACAGTTGCTGCTACTCATAACGATGATAACCAGAAAATCTGGCAGCAGAGTAGAACAAGAAATATTGGTCCTGAAAAGTAGAATGTTGGAACGCGATTACATAGATATATATTTTAGACATCATTGTTCATCCAAGGAGCGCCAGTGTTCTAATATATCCCTTACCTAAATGAGGATACATTTCTGAGCTATTCATATCTTATAAAAAAAATACAAGTTTTTCTCTTATGTACTTTACTTTAATAAAGATATATTTCAGATCTTCTCACAGTCTATCAAAGGAATCCGCTTTTTTTAGTAAGTAAATCTATCACCTAATGAAGATATATTCACAGATTCACTTAGATATTATCAGGGATAGTAATGTATGATTATACATTTTTAAAATGCAATACAGCTCGATCGTACGAGATGGCATATTTGGTGTAACTTCCTTTACCAGAAGATCTGTAGAGGCATAATAATAATATAATATTTTCCAGGTAACCACCGAAAGAGGGAATATCCTTTTTGTATATTATGGCTGCAGGATCCTAAACAGAGTATTAATTAAATATTTTCTCTTTTGTTAAGAATTTCTCTGTTCGCTTAAAAACAATGGAAACATTAACCTCTTTTGTCAGTTATTCTCAAGTATGTTGTTACAGAAATGCAACATTAAAATTCTTGCGACGCTGATTTACATATTTAAAATAAAACTCGCCTCGGCTAAAAGGAAATACAGTGAGTTTAGGAAAGGCAACAGAAAATAGAGGCATGAAATGTTTGTACTTCACTCGCTTAGGTTTTATGGAGATTCAAAATTCTTTATCCTTTGTCTGCCCGGGATTTTCTTCCGACTTTTTAAGAGCCGTCGGGATTTCCTCATTTTCTTATATAGCTAAAAAATGTGAACAATAAAATTGCTCATGTTACATATATATGTTTATAAACGTAAATGACAGAACTTGTATCATGTCTCACTGGTTTTTAGAATGGATAATGAAATCAAATTACATGTTCGGTTAAACGTTAAGACTTGAATAAGGCTCAAGGTAACACAATTGAAAGCTCACCAATATTGGGCCTATTTGGCACTCCGGAAGGAAGCCTCTCTCTTAAATTGTGTAACTTTCCAATAAACCAAACCCTGTTACATGTAAGTGTCATATGTTAAGATTGAAACGGATGCACACTCTCATATCCTATATATATATATATATATATATATATATATATATATATATATATATATATATATATATATATATAAATGCGTCCTTTTATTTCATTCTTTCTTTTCCAAAATTCAAAAAAGAATTTCGAAAATGTGAACATCTCTACAAGAATCTAGAATAAATCCCATAAATCTTCCCATCATTTATATATGTTTACTTGCATTTATGTATATTGACTTCCTTAGTTTACTAACTAAAGTAATTTAAAGTTTTTATCAAACAATTTTGTACTCCACCCAGTATTCAAATGCTCGTCCCTATGTGTATAAATAAAAATAGAGGGAAAATACTGTGGGGTTTAACGGCTGAAATAAACGATATCCGGGCTTTGGGAAGAGGGGGAATGCTGGCAATGGTGATATGATATCGGCAGATAATTCCTATATTTACCATTTTCCAAATAATGGCTGAAATATTTTTCATTTTTACTCTCGAAGATTACATTTGTGAGCAAATCTGTTTTTTAATGTGTGCAGAAAACAGATTTGCTCACAAATGTAATTTTCGAGAGTAAAAATGAAAAATATTTCAGCCATTATTTGGAAAATGGTAAAATATAGGAATTTTCTGCCTATATCATATCACCATTTGCCGCATTCCCCCCTCTTCCCAAAGCCCGGATATCGTTTATTTCAGCCGTTAAACCCCACAGTATTTTCCCTCTATTTTTATTGTTGTCAGCAGGTGACAGCAAAATAAAAATAGTGGTATATCTACAGGCAGAGGTTCCCAACTTTTTCTGGTCGTTACCCACTTTTCATGCGGGATTCTTGTCCATGGCCCCACCACCCACTGCCCAAATAACCCATGTATGTATACATCCCAGGGTTTTATACATACATATCCTCAGATTATGACCCCCTGCATTCTGCTACATGGCACCCAAGGGGGTTGTGACCCCCACACCAACCCCACCGCTTGGGAGCCACTGGGCTAGAGCATCACGTTGGTCCTTGTAGGAAAAGAATGCTGAAATTGAACCAGTTTAATAATAATAATAATAATAATTTAGAATTAACAAGCATTTAAACATATGCTATACTCTCTCTCATTATCCACGAACCTCTGTGGGCAAGAAACGCCATGAGGACGACACGAGATAATCGGCCCAATGGTGAATCCTGCAAGGGACGGATCATCACCCTCCTCCTCCTCGTCGTCTCCAGCACCACCTCCACAGGGCCAAGAATGATGAGAGCAGTTTGAGGTAAGTAGCATAGATTAGGCTCCAGTCAGGCCCATCTATGGACAAAGAGAATAATGGGAGCGTAAATGGGGTGCTTACTTAAACGAATGACCACCAGTTTTTCATAGAGTTCTGACCCCGAGGTTTGTACTATTGTATTTCACCGACCTATGGTAATTCATTAATTATTATTAATTTATTATTATTTATTTTGAAAGAAGACCCTCTTTTAAAACACATTCTGTTGAATAAAATGGCAGAATTCAGCGAATATAAAATTGATTCGCTGAATTCTGCCCTTTTATTCAACACTATTATTATTATTATTATTATTATTATTATTATTATTATTATTATTATTATTATTATTATTATTATTATTATTATTATTATTATTATTATTAAGATGAACCCTACTCATATGGAACAAGCCCACCACAGGAGCCAATGACTTGAAATTTAAGCTTCCAACGATCATGGTGTTCATTTAAAACAAGTAATGGAAGGTAATGAGAAATACAGAAATAAGATCTCGCTTATTAAAACAGAAAAAAATATAAATGAAAAAATAGCATGAAAAATAAAACTTAAAAAAAAAGGCCTTAAAAAAAGAAACCTGTTTTTTATGAATTTCCAGGGAGAGCAAATATTTTCTCCTCATCCTCCTCCTCTTGTTTAGAAATGGTATTTATCCCTTGCATCTCCAAAGGTACACTTTTCTGCGAAAGCGTCCTTTTGAGTCTCCTCTGGTCCCTTCCTGAAGCGGATGGGTAAGAGCGTTTGTCTTATCCCTAACAGAAGATACCAATCAGGAATCCACCCTCGACCAGGTAGGAAGGGAGAAGAGATTCCCGGAAGAGGAACAATTAGCTTACTTCGAGTCGGTCCTCATAATCAGGGAGTTCTATAGACGAGGTTTATCTGTACACAACGTATTTGATGCAAGATGTTTGTCATTTCACTTGAGAGAACTCCACACGAAAGCAATTAGTTATTTTGGCTTGCCTGAATTCTGTCTTTAGCCTTTGCATTATGGGAATATCTATGCTTTTCTCCATAAATTATTTATTAAACTTTATTTTAAGAAATTGGTAAAATCATTATTTTGCCAGAGATGACTCCTTGTGTAACATATTTTTTCCAAGTTTGTAATTACATTAACTTTGTCATTGTTCATTTTTTAAATTATTTTTAATAGAAAGTGTTATACTTAAGTATTCCTTCATTAGTGTGCAGACAATATAGCGTTCGGTTCTATTCACACTACGTATCTACAACTGCGCTTACCCAAACAATGCCGAACCTTGCAAAATATTATTCGACGTTATAACGTTACAGGTTTTATCGTTTAAATGCAGGTCTTAATAAAAGACTTGGTTTTGCAGTTGGGGCCTGAGAAAGAAAGGTAATAGCATGGAAGATAGGATGAATCCTTTCTCTTCTCTGTTATCTCTGCCTTTATATCTATGTGGGACTTGAAAAATTTATATAATCTAATGGCTGATTGCTTGGGCTACTCGTTTACAAATGGAATTTATTCCTTTTTAATATAAAATGTACATAGCTTTCTCGCTGACTGGGCTTTTTGGTGTTTCGTGTTAATGGTATCTCCTGTCAGATGTTAAAATTTGGGGGAAGGATTTATACAGAAGTCACTATTTGCAGATAAAGCTAACCGTTCAGAGTACGTGTAGAATTCTAACATGATATTCATTCATGCTGAGATTTAATGAAGTTCACAAATACCTTTATTGGCCGTCTTAATACCTGAATTACTACCAGAATAAACAAAGTAGAAGAGCGTTCCAGCTCAATCTCATGTCAGACCTGAGGTTCATTTGGAATGACTCTTCGGCGCTTTTGGGTTAATTACGCTTCAGTGTGGCGAATACAATTTATACTGAGAGGATATGAATAATGGATTGAATATATTAGCTTTTTTTGTTAGTATCATAGAGAACGTATGCGGTAGGGTCGTTTATAAATAATTTTTAATGTATCGTTCATTAGAATATTAGGGTCTTTTGGATGGATGTTGGGGTGTTTCTGATATAACAAATTGTTTACGGTTTCTTCAGCTCTGACGTAAGACAAAATATCCGTTCAGTTCTAGTACGAGGTACGAAATCAGTGACGAAGGTCACCTGCCCCAAAGCCAGCCAGTCCCTCCCCCCTCTCCCATTCCCCCCACCCAACACCACCTTCTGGCCGAGGAAAGCAACATTACCAAAGCAGCCGATTAATTATTTAATTATGTTTCTCTGAGGGAACTAGTGATGGCATCAACTTGCAAGTTTTGTACTTCCGGGGTGTGTTCGGTTTTAACCCCCCCCCAAGAAAAGAAGGAAAGATTAGATGTTCGTATTCAATTGCTATCATTGCTAGACACTTTAATACGATTCCATCAAAAATTACTCTAGAATCAACGTCTGGAGTAAGTTTGCACTTTGCATGCAAGTGACAACCATTTACTCTTAATATGAAAAATATGATTTTCATGTCTACTGGGTTTCTGGTCCCATGATAAATTAGCATTGTTAAAATGTGTTACGAAAAGGATTCATATAAAATGAACTATATGCAGATTAAACTAACCGTCGAAATTATGTTATCTACAGACCTTCGGAAATGTCATGATAGAGTTCCTTAATGTCAGGATTCCATAAACGTCCGCAAATACCTTCAGTGGTGGTCGTCATCCCTGTATTGACACCAGACCACTCAGAGGAAGGGAGAGCATTGGGGAGATTCGTATTTTACGACGCTGGTGATGATGGCATTGTGCGAACATTGGGAGGAAAAGCAATACTGGAATATCATGAGAATAATTATTGTTCCATGATGACTGGGAGATCACAGCACGGCATAATATCGCAGTCATCACCAAAATGCAAATGTTGCCAACGTGTAGTGGATGTGATGACGAGGTCCTGGACATCTCATTTCCCCGTGATCCCGTGTCAGACCCGGGGTTCGTTTAAGACGACATTTCCGGGTGTGTGTGTGTGTTTTGTGTGTGCTTTAATCCGATTAAATGTGGTGAATGAAAGTTATGCAGACAAGGTATGAATTATGGTATTAATACATCAGTCATTTTAAGAACACGCACAGGGGAAGAGCATTTATATAAATGCTCAATATTGTGTTATACGCGAACTCATTTAATCATACACAGTTTATATTCAAACTGAGCACCTCAGTGGCGTGGTCTGTATGGTGTTGGCGTACCACCTCGGTGGCCGCGAGTTCGATTCTCGGACATTCCATTGAGGTGTGAGAGATGTGCATTTCTGGTGATGGAAGTTCACTCTCGACGTGGTTCGGAAGTCACGTAAAGCCTTTGGTCCCGTTGCTGAATAACCACTGGTTCCATGCAACGTAAAAACACCATACAAACAAACAAATTTTATAAACGAAGCTTTCCAGTGCCCAAGAAGAGAGAGAGAGAGAGAGAGAGAGAGAGAGAGAGAGAGAGAGAGAGAGAGAGAGAGCACAAATCTCCTGAATAGAGTTCATCATCTGAATAATAATAATGATAATAATATGGGAAAACTGTCTTCAGATAGCGACATTCGCATGATGAAAGCCTTGGCGTTTCTTCATCGCAGGCGGAAATTAGACGAAGGTAATCCACGTCGCAGAGATTACAAGGGATTTTTGAATGCTGAGTCTTTATTGAATGTCAATATTTTCTCCGCAGTTTAAACTAAGCGGCACATACAAGCCACCTTCTTCTTCTTTACATTATTATCTGTTTATTTATTCCACTTTTAATTTACCTTTTTATATAGTACTGATCTCTTCTTTCTGTATTTCCTATTGCCTTCTGTTTGTTACGTCTTTCAAATGAACATCATATTCGTTGGGAGCTTGAATTTAAAGGTATTGGCCCCTTTAGGGGCTTCTTCCATATGAATAGAGGTCGTCTACTGAATAATAATAACAGTAAGAAAAGGAAGGGTAATCCGTCCAGTACGTTCCATCTGAAGGTAATGCCATTAATATAAACTCATAAGAAGCATGAATCACCACTGATAGTAGTATTTACATTGCAGCATATTTTCTAAGAACTTGCTGTGATACATTAGCAATCTATTTTAGTATTGAACTAAGGCTGAACTTAAAAAAAAAAAAATAGAAAGCTAGGGTAACATCTAGAAATTAACCGATAAGAAAAAGTATGTGGTAGCTGAATTAAACGTAAACGCAAGAATGCATAATGATGAAAATTGATGAAAAAAAATAGAATATATTCTATATTCAGACTGCCTTCTGGGCAATTTAGGTAAGAGGTAGAGGGTAAGAATAATCAGTGACATATCGTTAGCAGATGCCATGAAAAGTACAGAGCAGATTTGTATCAAGCTTGGTCAAAACATTCTTGAGCAGACTTCTTCTGGGTGAATACGTTTTAAAATGGCCTGTTTATGGCTCAACAACAAAGAAACACAGCTTGCATAGTTTTCACATTCATTTGTAACGCTGATGAAGTGTAACAGCTTTTCCCTTATGAGAAAATTATCGCACATTTGGCCTATACAAAATTCAAAGGTCAAGATCAAAGTTCAAAGAAAAGAACCGAAATTCATTCGCAACTTTGATGGATTATGACAGCTTTTCCCTTATAATGAAATTATCGCACATTTGGTCCACAAAAGTTCAGAGATCAAGATCAAAAGTCAAAGAAAAGAAGGCAGATCCGGCCATGGAAAAAATAATTTCTCTTCCTACGTATGTTTTTGTCCCACAATTCTATTTCTTCGGAATCTCGTAGAACTCCATTTCTCCGTCGTGGTGGTACGACGGCAGACGAAGAAATCTGATTTGCAAGGCCCAAATTGATAATCAGTTTCGGGGAGACTGCCCCACTGGGCGAGATGTTACGAAACCGTCACTCCTCTTTTTTGGGGTGATCTTTGGCTAATCTCCGTAGAGGGGTAGCGCTGTCAGTGTACCTCATGCGGTGCACTGTGGGCATTACTTAAGTTCCTTTGCAGCGTTCTTTCGGCCCGAGCTGCAGCCCCTTTCATTTGTTTTACTCTATCTCCGTCCATATTCTCATTCTGCTATCTTAGTTCCCTCAACCCTCTCCTAGCAATTGTTTCATAGACCAACTGCTTTGAGGTTTTCCTCCTGTTACAGATTTCAAACCTTTTTACTCTCAATTTCCGTTTCAGCCCTGCATGACCTCATAGGTCCCAGCGCTTGCTTGGCCTTTAGTCTAAATTGTATATTCCAGTTACTAGTAAGAATACAGGGGAATACAGAAGCAGGCAACGTTTTCTGGAATCCAGTGACAGATTAAGAGCCTTCTGGATGGAAATAAAGACGAAAATATCGATATTCAGATCAATGGAGTTTCCAGATTCGGGACCTTTGTTTTCGTATGAAAGCTCTCCCCAAATGAGAAATTATTTCCATTTCGATAATGACTTGAAATCTCTCTCTCTCTCTCTCTCTCTCTCTCTCTCTCTCTCTCTCTCTCTCTCTCTCTCTCTCTCTTCTGTTTCCAACCGCGGCTTTAAAACGAATAAATGGTCAAATATTTGTCTTTTTTTATCACTTCACTTCAGCAATAAATAGAAGTAAATTATTATTATTATTATTATTATTATTATTATATTATTATTTTTTTTTTTTTTTTTTTTTTTTTTTTTTTTTTTTTTTTTGTTTTTTTTTTTTTTTTTTTTTTTTTTTTTTTTTTTGCTCTATTACAGTCCTCCAATTCGACTGGGTGGTATTTATAGTGTGGGGCTCCGGGTTGCATCCTGCCTCCATTAGGATTCCATCACTTTTCTTACTATGTGTGCCGTTTCTAGGATCACACTCTTCTGCTTGAGGCCGGAGCTACTTCAGCCTCTAGTTTTTCTAGATTCCTTTTCAGGGATCTTGGGATCGTGCCTAGTGCTCCTATGATTATGGGTACGATTTCCACTGGCATAGCCCATCCTTCTTATTTGTCTTCCAGATTATTGTATTTCTTGATCCTTGATTTTTTACCCTTCTCCATTTTTTCCCTTTCCTTCTTCAACTCTGGTGTCCCATGGTACTGCGACATCAGTGAGTGATACTTTCTTCTTGACTTTGTCAATCAACGTCACGTCTGGTCTGTTTGCACGTATCACCCTATCCTTCCTGATACCATAGTGCCAGAGGATCTTTGCCTGATCGTTTTCTATCACTCCCTCAGGTTGGTACTCGTACCACTATACTGGCAAGGTAGCTGATGTTTCTTGCACAGGCTCCAGTGGAGGGCTTTTGTCCACTGAATCATGCCTCTTTTTGTACTGGTTCTGTGCAAGTGCCGGGCATTCGCTTGCTATGTGGTTTTTATGGTTTCATTTATCGTATTGCACTTCCTACATATTGGGAGAGATGTTATTTCCATCTATCGTTCTTTGAACATATCTGGTTCTTAGGGCCTGATCTTGTGCCGCTGTTATCATTCCTTCAGTTTCCTTCTTTAGCTCTCCCCCTCTGTAGCCATTGCCATGTGTCATCGCTGGCTAGTTCTTTAGTCTGTCCTCATGTATTGTCCGTGCATTGGTTTGTTGTGCCAGTCCCTCTGTTTCTGTCTGTCATTCTCCTGTCTCTGTATAGTTTTCTTGGGTCCCTTTGTCTACTTTTATTAGTCCTTCTTTCCATGCACTCTTTAGCCACTCGTCTTCACTGGTTTTCAGATATTGCCCCAGTGCTCTGTTCTCGATGTTGACGCAGTCCTCTATACTTAGTAGTCCTCTCCCTCCTTCCTTTCGTGTTATGTATAGTCTGTCCGTATTTGCTCTTGGGTGTAGTGCTTTGTGTATTGTCATATGTTTCCTGGTTTTCTGATCTATGCTGCAGAGTTCCACTATTCCTGCGCTCTATTTGATTACTGGCACTGCCCATGTATGGCTTTTATCATATTTCCGGAGTTGAGTTTTGACTTGAGTATCCGCCATGAGTCTCTACATAAATTCTTTCCTGATTGTGTCCTTAATCTCTTGGTGTTTATATCCCCTCCTTCCATTATTCCCAGGTATTTGTATCCTGTCTCATCTATGTGTTTGATGTTGCTCCCATCTGGTAGCTTTATCCCTTCAGTTCTCGTTACTTTGCCTTTTTGTATGTTGACTAAGGCGCATTTTTCTATTCCAAACTCCATCCTGATGTCCCCAGATACAATCCTTACAGTCTTGGATTAGGGTATCTATTTCCTTGATGCTCTTACCATACAGCTTGATGTCGTCCAAGAACATCAGATGGTTGATTCTGTTGCCTCTTTTCTTGAGTTGGTACCCGGCATCCATCTTATTACTTATTATTATTATTATTATTATTATATTATTATTATTATTATTATTATTATTATTGTATGCTGGAAGTAAACCCTTTTTTTAAACATGTTTTATTAAAACTAATTGCTGCCTCAGCTGCGTTATTACTATTATTATTACATGAAAGTTCTAAAACATACGATAAATTGTAATGCTTACGGCTCATTTGAACTATTCCCTGAGAAGCATTAACTTGATTTGCTTCAGAGAGAGAGAGAGAGAGAGAGAGAGAGAGAGAGAGAGAGAGAGAGAGAGAGAGAGAGAGAGAGATATGATTAAACATTAGCATTTTAATAATTACGACAAACGAGGATGACCTTGAAGCAAAGCGTTAAAGGAGGAGAAAACCTTTCGTGACATTTGTTGACATTTCATTCCAGTGTTTCAGTTGCTTCTCTCTTGTCTCTCTCTCTTGGTTCGTTTTGTTTTGTCATCGTCATAATTTTTATCCTTCCTCACATAATATATACCGATCGTTTTTTTGTTTTTTCCCTTCTCTAGTAGGATTGTATCTCCTTTATTCAATAATCTGTTACAAATGAATCTATTCAATAATTCCTATAAATGTATTTATGGAATTATCTCCTATAATTTTATTATTGAAATAAGTTCCCATATATGTATTTATTTATGAAATAATCTCCTATAAATGTATTTATCTGCATATAGAGACCTCTGCTCACATGTGACAGCGTGTGTAATCTTCCATTTGGAAGATATATATACAATAGGTCTTCAGCGTGATTAAGCTTAATTGGAGCTATGTATTAGCCATGGCAAGATCTCCCGGCATGTGCCAATTAACAGATTATCTGGGGAACAATGGCTGTCAGGTTTCCATAAATATCAAGGGTGGGTTCAGGGGATAGACGAGAGGCCGCGTTCAGGTAGTTTTAGCTATTTTAAGTTTTCGCTGGTAATGCTAAAAATGAAGTCAACCCTTCATATTTATACGTACTCCTAATTTATACGTGATTTCTTCTTTTCAGCACTGATTTCGTTTATTAGAGAATGCCCATTTGCATTAAGTATCGATTACCTTTGGAGTGTACTAAGATCATACTTGACCAAATGAGACCAATTTGGTTTTTGTTACTGTACAAGATATGCTTTTAATTGTCTGCCATTTGGTATAACGCCATGATTTCAGTTATCTGAGAGTCGGCGGGAGTAACAAATATAACCGTTCTATTTCCTTAGTTTGTTTTAATATTATACATACACACACACACACACACACACATATATATAATATATATATATATAATATATATATATATATATATATATATATATATATAATATATATATATCGAGCTACAATGTCCTTTAATATCTTATTCGCTCTACTCGGAATTAATATATTTTTCATATATGCTTAACCGAAGGGGAATTTTTTCTCGATAATAGATTTGCCTGGACCAGGGCGCGAACCTATGGATCCTTTCAAACCCAGGAACGTCAGTGAAGCTTTACCTACTACACCACCGCGAGAGGTAAGCTTCACTGACGTTCCTGGGTTTGAAAGGATCCTAGGTTCGCGCCCTGGTCCAGGCAAATCTATTATCGAGAAAAAATTCCCCTTCGGTTAAGCATATATGAAAATATATTAATTCCGAGTAGAGCGAATTAGATATTAAAGGGCATTGTAGCTCGATATATGTATATGAATCACGGAAATGTGATATGACTTATATATATATATATATATATATATATATATATATATATATATATATATATATATATATATATATATATATATATTATATATATAAATATATATATATATATATATATACATATATATATATATATATATATATATATATATATATATATATATATATATATATATATATATATATATATATAGATATATATATATATCTATATATATATATATTAAGAGAAATACAAATATATATATATATATGTATATATATATATATATATATATATATATTAAGAGAAATACAAACTCTATATATATATATATATATATATATATATATATATATATATATATATATATATATATATATTATTATAATCTTCCAGGGTAAAGGGAAGTACATCCTTTTTATTTCTGGTGTCTTAATATGACGTTAAAACGTTCTATTGTTTTCCAAGATTTTTTAGAAAAGTTAATTGTCAACTGCCTTTTAATTTTTCCCTGAGACTCATTTTTCCTTTTTTTATGAAAAGAAAGTAACTATATTAATTGAAATGTTTCATTTCCTGAAAGGTTGCTACTCTGAATCTCTGAAGCTGAAGAATTGAGAATATGAATTAAAATGGAGAAAAAATCTGATGGAATAGCAAGCGTTGTTCTAAAATAGAGTAAATGAAGGGTAATTGTGAAAAATGGAATATAGGGAGAATCAGGTAAAAAGGAAGCAAAGGAGAATTAAGGAGAGATTGGATTTTGTTGGGAAAATGATAAAAATCCAAAATAGGTAATTCTACATATTTCAGACCAGTCCGAAGACTAGACATTGTTATATTAAAAAGTAAACACTTTTAACATTAACAATAGAAATGGCATTAAATTAATACTCGTCTCAGTAATGATTGATGTATTTCTTTCACTTCTATGAAATTTTAGTCGATGATAACTGATGAAAAATGATGGTGCTATAATCTAATCACCCGTACAAGATATAGCGACGTGATATTCACGTGTGTTAAGCTTTGTCTTGTTAATAATTATTAGCAATGTCGAAAAGGATATAGAGAGTCATGTAGATTATTGTATATAACCAGTATATTTTTTATATTCCATTTTATCATAATTTAATATCAAGTTTTCAGTACCTTAAATGATCACAATGATAAACTCGCTGACGACAGATTCTTTGAACGAACATAAAATTGGATATGATCACATGAACGAGCGACTGTCATTACCGAACGTCTTCAATCGAGAAAACCTCCGTTAGAACAGGGCCATTACAGAATACAAATGCCATTTTCTGTACTAATAACATCGATAAATACTCCGGCTAATCGGAACTAACTGCTACACACATTTCCACTTACAATTACTTGACCTCATCGGCCAGTCCCCGATAGCTTGAAAGGGCAGATGTGGAGTGGCGTAGCAGCTCGAAAGGGAACTCTATAGTTGCTCAAGTATTGTGTTTCTGCAGTGAACGATGCATGCGAATGATTTTACTCACGTGACAAATTCAGGATTTTAAGCAGCTCCTTCAGGTAATATAAACTGACCTCAGACACATTTTGTGTACGAGTAGTATGTGATGCAATTAAGAGATGAATCTGAAAAAAAAAACTGCCTTACAAAACGTATAATTACAGAACAACATATTGCTCGGTTAGTGTTGTACTAATTTCATTGAAATTATTGTGACTACAATAATAATTAAATATCCAAAAGAAAAAAAAAAACTCAAACTTCTCATAAATTTCCGTTAATTCTGGATACAGAACATGCATATAATAGTTGTAGACAACTTCTGGAGAGCCAGCGAGTGACCATTTGAATGGAAGGTCACAGACAGGACGCCACCAATTAGTCAGTGGTACAACTTCTTGCGTCAGCAGTTATGGCACGTCAGTCCTGTGATTACATCATGAGAAGTTAGAGAGAGAGAGAGAGAGA
>NC_087211.1:4426641-4446189 GCF_015104395.2 Macrobrachium nipponense | reverse complement strand
TATATGTGTGTGTGTCTCTGGTCTTGTCTTTAGGGGGTCGGTAGAAAATTACGTTTTACTTTTTGAATTGCTTTCTCAATTATATGGTCAGGATACTTTAAAGATGAAAGTTTATGCTTTTGTGTGCGGGTTACCTCTGCGTCCCGGAGACCGCAAATAGAAAGGAAGGGGAAAGACTGCTCTTCAATAACACAAAATGCTTGCGGTGAAAGCAGTCTCTTGTTAATCAATGCTTGCGATGCTTTAAGGGGGGGCCGGCGCCCCCTTCCCCCAGAGGGGAATATCGCCTAATGGGCACAGTCGCTAGAGGAAGGGAGGGAAGCCTTTGGCCAAATGATCACGGTTATTTCTGCTCTTATGTTTACTTTGGGTCACTCGTTTTGAGATGGCTAAGATATATATATATATATATATATATATATATATATATATATATATATATATATATATATATATTTATCTATATATATATATATATATATATATATATATATATATAGATATATATATATATATTATATATATATATATATATATATATATATATATATATATATATATATATATAATTCAAAGAACTGACTATACATTATATTCTTTCAAACGCGAACGAATAATTATCTATCATATCTGACTATGTCAGTGGTTCATTATTCTTTTACGATAATGATGAGAGCAGGACGTTGAGAGAGAGAGAGAGAGAGAGAGAGAGAGAGAGAGAGAGAGAGAGAGAGAGAAGCTGCTACAATAACTTTAAACAAATATCGTAATGGGCAGCTTAATCCGACCCCATATGGAAACGGCATTTACCAATCCTGGGCAAAAAGCAAATGATAATGTCGAAAGGAATTCGTTGAATTCAACCTCAGCCAAAACACGGCAGGTTTTTTTTTTTCTTTTTTTTTTTCTTTTTTTCTTTTTTTTTTATTGCATGACGGAGTGCATGAAAGCATTAGGGCCGCTACGAAGCCTTTCTGAAATCAGCTTCGGAAATCTCTCGCTTTGACCGAGAGATTTATGGGACTTGGTTCGAATTAACTGATGGAGGCCCCTTTTTTTTTATTATTTTTTTTAGGAGTTATTGGGGGCGATACCCCGGGCCCCATTCCCACCTTTTCCCTTGTTGGCATAACAAAAGGATTTGCATTCCATAACCTGACAGATTTTATGTTTCTAAATGCCATGATACAGCACGGGCATGCAGCCAGATTCAGGTACAATTATATGTACGCTGTGTCTCTCTCTCTCACACACATACAAACACACACATAGTCAGGAAATATCCGACGCTGAACTGACTGACGGCACATGCACTCTTTCAACGTCTGCTGACAGTCACCACCTGAGAAGTGCCTCCTGCCTCATGGAGTTCCTTCTGCAAGTGAAAAATAAGCAGGTTGTGTGTACCGCTATGTGTATATGTATATGTACACTTTTGTGCCCTGTCGGTTGCTTGTGCGTGTTTCAGACATCCGAAATAGACTACAAGTAGCAGCTGCTGCATCTGCAATGACAGTCAATGAAACTACATGAATTGCTCAGCAGTGAAATATACGATGAGGTCATTCAGCGCTAAAAGGGGAAATTGAGAAGGAAAAGAAGGTTGGAATTAAGGCGTCACAGAAGGAAGACCTCAAAACAGTTGAGGCTCTATGAAGCAATGTTAGGAGAGGGTAGAAGAGAGTTAGATGAAAGAGAGAGACTATGAAAGGAGGCCCAGCAAAAGGAATGAAAGGGGTTTTCCAGGTGGATTCTGGGCAGTAAAATAACAATGAAATTGATTGCCTTTATAAAGGTACAGGGTATGACTTCCAAACCTGGGGAGGGAGGGGGGGTGGGGGGATGTTTGCAGTCTTGGGAATGACAGGCCTAGGCTACTACTATAGCCTATTGCCCAGGATGGGTTATGAATGAAATTTTGGGCAGGGCAAATTCCACAAGTCCTACCTCCCAGGGGTAATGTGTCCTTCAGGTCATCCTAGAATAACCTCTATCAATAAAGGTCGACCTGGTGCAAGACCTTAGGTAGGTCAGCTTAGGGTTTATGCCCAATAGATAATTACCAATATATGTTAGCTTTGAAATAAGGCAAATACCCTATCAGGAAAGGGGAATGTCTCACATACCCATACTAATACCCTGGGGCTCAAAATAGTATCTCAAGAATCCTCGACACCTGCAAGGCAGCTCCTTTAGTACTAGGAAGGACTCACCCCCTTGGGCTCCTCCTCCTCCACAAGTCTTTCGTTTCTCAACGACTCCTGCCTCTAATTACCGTAATTAATACTTATTAATACTCACCTCGAATCAAATTTGGACCCGGTTACGGTCTCTCGTCTTCTCGGACAAACAGAACGAAGATAAATGACAGGAATAAATAATGAATATGCGCCATGTCTTCACCGGCTTCTCTTTTTCCTTCCCCGGTCATTTGTAAACAAGGCTGGAGGATCAACAAGTTACCGTCGGAGAAGTTTCATTTTCATTTTATTAAAAAGTCGCGCGTATATTTATTTGAGCGAGCATGTGAGAGTGCAATGAGTTAAATACATCCAAAACATTTAACTTCGTGTGCTTTTATACGTTTGCGTGCGGTAAATTTTAAACACAAGGGCGTTCTAATCTTTAAACAAATGACTGCTGGCATCTTCCCATGTTAATAGACAATCGGTTCTCTAAGTCGAGAATAAACGCCATTAAAACTATTCATCATTCAGTGCGTCTTTGTTTACGATTAAAAAAAAAAAACGTAAATAAATTAATGACATCTAGGATAACTAAAAAGCAATTATATTGTCTCCCTGCATCGCCGCCCCGAGTATAATCAAGATCATTGAGAGAGAGAGAGAGGGAGAGAGAGAGAGAGAGAGAACTAAAAAAACAAAATATTTAAAGCAACTTTTGATGATGAACTGCTTTACTAACACCTCAAGTATCATCCACAAGGAATACTGTAAGCGAGACCAAAACTACAGGCGGCCATTCAGAATGCCACGGAGGGAGGAAAATGAATAACGAGAACTGCAGAGATCTTTCGCTCTTAACGACCCTCTGCTAAAGATCTCGTTTTTCATTGTCCTCCGTGTAGGGTGGCCATTTCCAAATTCCCAAAACGAGGGATTTTTTTTTTTCTTTGCCAACACCAATTTTTAACCTAAATAAATTAAACATGATTATTAAGGAGTTGAAATATAAAATGTTGCATAATGTGTATATATATATATATATATATATTATATATATATATATATATATATATATATATATTGTGTGTGTGTGTGTGTATATATATATTATATATATATTATATATATATATATATATATATATATATATATATATATATATATAACTTGACTTGAGTGTTTAAAAGTCATAGTGCATGAATAAAGAACTGAAATTAGTTAATATTAAATTTTATCCACGATGGAACAGTTTAGTACATAACTGGGGTGAAAAAATTGACATTATTTCAGAAACTAAAGGAATTAGCAATGTAATGTTTGTATTTTCGCCCTTTCCTTGCCATCTCTAAGAGTTTTTGTTGGCTAGAAGTCTTTTGTACATGGCTGGGCACTCTTCTGAAAAGTTGTTACAAATTTGGACTTCTGCTTTGACACTGAGTCCTCTTGCAGCCGGTTTCTCTCATTTGTCCAAGCTGAAGGTCATTATTGAGAAAACCCGTTCTGTGTGATCATGACTGAATGGAACAGAGAAAATATAAGCACTCACCTTCGTCAGGTTTGTCAAAGGGACCTCAGATTTACTGAACAGCTTGAGATAACGTTCCTCACTGTGCTATCTTTCATTCATCACAGGAGTGTTGATAATAGCCTCCACAATCCCATACTCTTCATATAATTCTTCCATGTTATTTTGACCATCAGTTCCCACTGTTTTAGTATATGTATTTGTTTTTATTTATATTTTTAGTATTAATATATTTTTTTTTAGACAGACCCAAAAAGCAGGACAAATTAGCGTCCTTCTTAAGGTGAAGCAGGACAGAGGAGAGAATCCTCAAAAACAGGAGGACTGTCCTTCCTAAAGCAGGACGTCTGGCAACCCTACCTCCGTGGCATTACCTGCTTAAATTCACATAGCATCGCCTTGTATATATTTCGCGATCAAGTTATTCATGTATATTTTATTTATTGTATATATAACATGTAATTACTGACCACTAGACAGTTGCATTATGAATTGGGGCAATTTTAGTGCTTCAGCTCTTTCAGAGTTTAGCACCACAAAAATGACTACGGAAATAGAAGGAAAAGAACCGTAAATTTCGCTACGATCACTAGCCTTACATATTTGATTGTTTTTGCCTCATATAAAGAAGTTTTATGTTAAATTTAGCCACAGTTAAAAAATAATCGTCATTTTTGTTTTCTCAATAAGTTTTAATTGTCTATTTAATTTTGATAATGAAACATGAATCGTTCGACGTATGAGACTACAAAAGCGAGAAAGAGAAAGAGAGCGAGAGAAAAAGGAGAGTGACAAAAGCAAAAGCTTCATCCGGTCTGACTCCCGGGTCGTGTCCCCTGTGCCAGGTAAGCGAGGCACAAGATTGTTGAAGATTAAGCCTTATGCCAGCACGGGCTCTTGCTCACAGAGCAGCCCGTAGAAATGGAGTAGGGACCACCCAAGAATCTACCTTAAGTAAATCAACTATACCCACTTGGCAGCCTACGGAGACCTATAGTTTCTTTCTTTCAGTTTTAATGATTCCGCAATGAGATTAATGAATAATTGTTTAACTAATTAATAATTGAAAAGGAAGGACTTCTATTTAGGCCCTGGAGATGTTAGGGGAAGGGGGGAACATGAGTTACATGGCTATCATTGTTTTATATATATTAGTTACGATAAGAAGAGAGAGAGGAGAAGGAGACGAGAGAGAGAGAGAGAGAGAGAGGAGAGAGAGAGAGAGAGAGAGAGATTTCTAACGTTAATCCTATAGCAAATTCCTTTCATAATCATGAGATATGTTTTATAATTT
Organism: Macrobrachium nipponense; assembly: GCF_015104395.2. Taxonomy (NCBI): domain Eukaryota; kingdom Metazoa; phylum Arthropoda; class Malacostraca; order Decapoda; family Palaemonidae; genus Macrobrachium; species Macrobrachium nipponense. The sequence goes on along the minus strand of NC_087211.1, from coordinate 4,441,184 downwards.
GCAAATAAACTTTGTTACAGAAATACTGGAGTCATAGCAAATGTGACCATTAGGCCTATTATTAACTGCGGCCTGCACTCATAAAACATGATATATTCTTTACTGAAATATATAATTATATTGAAAACGGAAAGGCCAAACAGAATAAAGCTTATTCCAATATATATAGTATATATATATATATATATATATATATATATATATATATATATATATATATATATATATATATATATATGAGGCCTATGGAGCTAGAACAAATCTGCAACAACGGGATAATTTAAACCGCCATGCTAGGCCTAGTCTCAAGCATTCCGCGTCTGTGTTCAAACAACGTGTAAAATATTCTTTCAGAAGAGACACAACAGTAAGTGAATTAGTGTCAGAGAGAGAGAGAGAGAGAGAATGTTTAGTCAAATCAAGCACCAGAAGAAGAATTCATCACTAGACCTATTCTTGTCCTCAGTTCAGTAATAAGTTTAAAAATGACTTAATTACAAAAATAGCGTTCACGTGCTATTGATGGAGAAAGTATTATGACCAATTTTACTATACAAATATAATAGGAGATTTATGAAAGAAACACTCTAACCCACCTGCGACAGACAGACACAACTAATTCTGACAGCAGAGAGACAGCAGACAAAGTTGCTCGTCACAAAGACAGAAAGACAAGAATGGATGTGACACAGACAGCAGACAGGGTAGCTCATGACAGACAGACAGTCAGGATAGCTTACGACAGACAGGCAGGCAGGCAGACTCAGACAAGTTACTTGTGACAGAGACAAACTGACAACTCTGGTTGTGACAGACATCCATACCAGACTATTTGTGACAGTGACAGACGAGATTGCTGGTGACATGCAGACAGCAACACTGCTTGAGACAGTGACAGACAAGATTGTTTGTGATAGTGACAGACACAGACAAGATTGTTTTTGACAGACAAAGACAGACAACATTCCTCATGACAGACAAGATTGATAATGACAGTGACAGACAGACAGTTAAGATTGCTAATGGTTGTGACAGACAGACAAAATTGCTAATGACATTGACAGATATACAGCAAGATTGATAATGGCAGTGACAGAGAGGACAGACAAGATTGTTAATGAAAGTGACAGACAAACAAGATTGCTAATGACAGTGGCAGACCGAAAGACAGACAAGATTGCTAATGAGAGTGAGAGACAGACAGGAGAAAGACAGACAAGATTGCTAATGACAGTGCCAGATAGACAGACAAACAGTCTAGACTGATAATAACGGTGACAGACAGACAAGACTGATAATGACAGTGACAGACAAACAGACAGACAAGATTGCTAATGACAGTGACAGACAGACAGTTAAGATTGCTAATGACAGTGACAGACAGACAGTTAAGATTGCTAATGGTTGTGACAGACAGAAAGACAGACAAGATTGATAGTGACAATGATAGACAGCCAAATTGCTTATGACAGTGACAGACATACAAGATTGCTAATGACAGTGACAGACAGACAAACAGACAAGATTGTCAATGACAGTGACAGACAGACAGACAAGATTGCTTATTAGTGACAGACAGACACAACTGATTGTGATAGACACACACACACACACACACACACACACACACACACATATATATATATATATATATATTATATATATATATATATATATATATAGAGAGAGAGAGAGAGAGAGAGAGAGAGAGAGAGAGAGAGAGAGAGATACTTTCAAGGTCAGCTGGAAAAGAATGAAGTGATAAATCCAGGCTCACAGTTAATCTTGGAATAAATCTGGCCTTGTAATCCGGTAAATCCCGCTAACAAATACACATACACACACACACAAGCCTGATAGAGACGAATTCCAGTCTATAGGCCTATTCCTAAATCCGTTACTTGAGGTGGGAATTCTAGAGGCGTTTAGAGGATTTATAAAGGGATTTAACACAAGGATTATCTTTTTACGAAACTAAAACATGACACCAAGTTACTCATAAGAATACATTCTTGTTCAACAGTCTGTTCGACATGACATCATACATACATCGGTCTAGGTCATCATCTTCGTCTCTCTTTAAACCAACCCTAGTCAGCTGCTGTCTTTACTTATTTAAATAATAAACCCGTACCTAAACGAGATAAAATCCAACCGTTAACCCTCAGTGGTTTAAATCAAACAGGATTCGCCAAACCCGAAGCCTGGCAAAGTTTGGTTTTGGAGGTAAAAAGACACATTTCTTAATTAACTCTTTTATACATACATTAAGGCATCGGTCTAATAACTTATGTCATTATTTCCCGCCTTCGTTTCACGGCCTCCTCATCCTCTATACTCTGTTTTTTTTTTTTATCTGTCCATCGGCCTGTGGTGTTTTCACATGGTAACACTACTTCCCGGGCTTTAAATAGTTACGCTCTGTGTAAATTTTAGGTAAATAAAAGGATATTTGGGTGTACATTTGCAACTGAAAAGTGTTTTAATAATATACCATATGCGAATTACACCGTTAATATTCGAAATAGGATATTGTTATTATTGCTGAATGCAAGCTGAATGTGACTATCTAAAGCCCCGGACGCAGTGTTACCATACACAAACACCACAGGCGGCTGGACAGATGGAAAAATACCGACTATAGTTCCTGATGCTTGACTGACTGGTTTTGATTTCGACTTCTGATACAGTCAACAGACTACAGGTGGTCCTTACTTTTATGCTTTAATGAAGTAATTCCCACAAACAATTTAGTATGTCCCTTTATTCTCAGTTAACGGTACTTTAGACTATGTCCTGATAAGCACTTACATCAAGTTGAAGTCAGGGTCCAAATTTTTTCTGAACCACCCGGTCATTTTAGCCTCGCCCCGGCACCCTGTGATGGAGGACTTCTAGCCTCGGACAGACCTCAGTGAGCCAGAGGATGGTTTGAATTAAAACCAAAAGAAAGCCTCGCAAGAAGCCGCCATCTGTAGGGGCAGGTGGGAGGCTGGAAAGCAAATCCCACTCAGCATAGTGAGACTGAAATGCTTCTGTTTTCTGTTGGGTCTCTCTTACCAAATGATGGATGGAGACTAGAACTGAAGAGATACAACACATCCCAATGTGGGCACTTCATCACATGCAACATCTGTGACACTAAATGGAATAAACTACCAGCAGAAAGAAGCTTTAAACAGCAACAGTGTGGAAGAGTTAGAAAAAAAAGCTAGACAAAATCATTAGGAGGACACTGAATGAACTGTAAAACCTGTTCCTAGAGATAAGTGACCACACGATGTCTCCTCGGATGGACTAACAAGTCTTTCAGATATCCTAATCCTTGTAACTCTTTGTAACTCTCTCTTAAAAACCGCATCGAGTTTGTTGTCACATTAGAGAAAACAGCAAACCAAAAGTATATACTTCAATGAGAGAGAGAGAGAGAGAGAGAGAGAGAGAGAGAGAGAGAGAGAGAGAGAGAGATTGCAATGAAAAGCATCTACCTTCACTAAAAACTTAAATGCTGTAACTGTTACGTGTTAGGCCTAATGTCTTCAATTTGTGGCTATGAAACCTACAGCTGTAATTACTGCAAAATGTTATTTTTTTATCTCCATTCATAATGCATAGTATCCATCGAAACTTTCGTTAAAATTTTAAGTTGAAATCCGCCATAATCTTCATTTTCATGTATCATAACGAATAAAAATATATAAGGCATTATTTAACAGCAATTTAAAACTGGTGAAATAATGACATAGGTCTAGTGTCCGGTAACCAGTAACGAAATTTTCCGATAGAGCAACTCTGCTACAGTGGCTTTGTCTCCTCTGGAAGTCCTTAGAATGTTATTTTATAATTGATGACACGAGAGAGAGAGAGAGAGAGAGAGAGAGAGAGATGAATGCTTCCCTCAGCAACCACTGCAAAAAAATAACGGAGGAGAAAATTAATGTCGCCATTATTACGAAGTAGAATAGATCTAGAAAGGCTCTCTCTCTCTCTCTCTCTCTCATCCAGCTGTAATAGTGCAAAGTTGAGCCGCTTTCTGAATCATGAACTGGAATTGATTGTTTGGACACCATGACTTAGCACTGTAAGTAATAGGCACCGAAATAATGATCAGAACAAAAACTCCTACAATAAATATGTTATGGGAACAACTACGCATTTCGTTTTTGGTTTCTTTTTCTGAGTAACCTGTGACGAAAGGAAGGGAAAGCAGGGATTACAAAGTCATTTAAACTGTCAAATTAAGGTAAACTAACTCGCTCTCTCTCTCTCTCTCTCTCTCTCCCTCTCTCTCTCTCTCTCTCATACGAAAGTCACCAGGTGAACCAACGTGATGGAATAAAGATAATCTCGACACAATAAAAACACAAAATCAAACAAATAACTAATAATTTCTTCGATCTCGTGTATACAGCCACTATTAGCCATGTGACAAAGATTATCAGTCAATCAATCAATGAACTTGTTCAATGGTCTGTACTGCCCACTACAACATAGGCCTAGGTCTTTTTACTCGTCTCTCTCAAACCAGCCTTAGTCACCCGTTGATGGTTTATCTGAACACGGACCCTCATCTTAGCGAGATAAACCACCAATTAAAGTATTAAACCTCACTGGTTTATGTCAAACCGGATTCGATCTTCGTTCCATAGTCTCCTTACGGTTCCCAATGCTCGACTGGCTTTGAATTCGTCTTCAGATATAGTCAACAGACTATGTATACCACAAGGTGGTCTTTACTTAAATACTTTATTAAAGTCACTCGTAATAACCCTTAATTATAAATAATTTCATTCTCGGTTACTTGTGTTAAAGACAAGGGCAGTGATAACTACTTGTGCCAAGTTGAAGTCAGGAACAAATTCTCTCATACGAACGCAGTGTTCGTATTTTTCTTTTTTGAGCCGCCCTGTTATTCTAGCCTCGCACAGGCACCCAATCACCCTATTGTGGAACTAGCCTCGGACAGGCCAGTGACCCAAGAACTGATTTGAATTAAGAACAGAAAGAAAGCCTGGCAAGAAGCCGTCATCTGTAGAGGCAGGTGCGAGGCTAGAAAGCAAATCCCACTCAGTATAGTGAGACCGAAATGCTCCCGTTTTGTGTTGTGTCTCTTTCCATGACGAATCCCTCGAGGACAGGCAACGGAAGTTCCTTTCGGGACTCTGAGACTGATTCTGTGAAATGAACCAATGGCGATTCTTCAAGGAAGTCGGAACAAGCGTCAAAAGGCAAAGTACACCACAAGACCCGTTTTTCATAAGGAATAAATATGTTTTGGGTCTTGTCTTGCATGAAATGAAACATTCAGAACGATGCTGCATTTCATTTCATTAACGGATCCGGATAGAGAGAGAGAGAGAGAGAGAGAGAGAGAGAGAGAGAGAGAGAGAGAGAGAGAGAGCTCACAGCGCGATAGGAAATTAATTATTTTGTGTTCGGTTTTTCGATTCATTTACACTATCGTACTGTGCACACACACACGAACACACACACGCACACACACACACACACACACACACACACATATATATATATATATTATATATATATATATCCAAAACTTTCTCTCTCTGTTACCGTCAGAAAATAATGTAGAAATGAAGTACAGTATGCAGCAAAACTCGAGTGACCCGATTTCAGTGATTTTCGTTCAAAAAGTGACTAACTGGCAACTCTTACCTTCTTCACATTTCTAATGACACTGAATTGCAACGGCGAAACATTTTGGAACTTCGCTCATAAAAAGATACAGTTCATTTAGCATGGTTTTATAGTATAATGTTATATATTTTTTATCAAAATATAGCTAGGTCATTAGAAAAAACATTAACACCTTAGTTTTTAATCATGGTAAATATGAAAAGACGTAAATATTAAACGAATTTTACATGTTAGCCATCATAGTAATTTATTTAATGTAATGAACGTAACGGAGATGTAGTTGTGGGCGTGGCCTAACATTACGTCAACTGTGGTCATTTGCCAAACATGGTTGGAGCAACCCGACAGCAACCGGAAACGTCACCCCCAACAAGGAGAGCTATAGTTGAGCTGCATCTCGCCAGATTTTCAAAAAAAGACATAGCTAATCGTCTTAATATCAACAAGACAACTGTGTATAGATGGCTAAAACGATACAACGACGGAGAAGGATTGAAAAGCCACCCTAGATCTGGGAGACCCCGCTGCACAACCGCAGAAGAAGACGAAGTGTTAATTAACTTTATAACCAAACACCCGTTTTCGTCATCATTTTCAGTGAAACGAGAAACAAATATACAAACATCAGTTGACACTGTAAGACGTCGGTTTCGAGAAGCTGGTCTTCTATGTAGGAAACCTGCGCTCAAGCCTTTACTTACACAGACGCATATGGACCATCGTCTCGGGTTTGCGCTCGAATATCTGTCCAAGAGCGAGCAGTTTTGGGAAACTGTTATATTTTGTGACGAGAAGACTTTTTGCAACGACCAACAGGGAAGACTGCACTGCTGGCGTCCAGGAAAAACCAGGTAATGAACATTTACTTATTTTGCCTTATATTTTTACGTGGTAGCCTAGGTGATATACTTTGTATTATAGGCCTAGTCTGTATATATGCTAAAGCTTTAATGAATAGTAATTCCTCTTACACTGGTTTTTTAAACCTGCTGACAAATATCTTTAATGGAAGTTACGATGTAATCAGGGAGAAATAATGCAAGAGAAGATATAAATTAATCTGACCTAGGGTGGGAGTTGGGAATTGTCATTACTGAGGAAGCAGTTTAAATGTCTATAAAATCCCGCCTCCGCTTCGACCGCCTGCGCTTCGAAGTGTTGCTTGGCGGGAAACCAGTCGCAGAGGAAGTTCGTGCTAGCTTTCCTTCGAGTCTCGTGAATGTTTGAATACACATTGCACTGACTTAAAAGTCGTTTAAGGTTACTATGCTATGACAACTTTCCTTATGCCTCTTTTCCGAATTCATAATATATACTATTAGGCCTACAACCAAAGATTTCTTTTAATTATTTCACTGTAAAACTAAGTCTGGCAGAAAATACAACTGACGTAGCTGTTTCTAATATTTAAATAAGTTTTGGTTAAATGCATATTAAAGAACTGTATATATATATATATATATATATATATATATATATATATATATAATATATATATAATAGTTTTATAGAATTACCTTATAGTGTTTTCTTAACAATGCACTTCAAGTCTTAAAAGTTAAAAGTTCGGTGTTATAGCAATATTACTGAAAGTATGGCTTAATAAAAGCGCCAGTTCTTTTTTTCTAATCCATAAGATCTATTGATGAGAGGAAGAACTGCAGTTAAACAGTTTCTTTTATATTTAAAAGTAAGCCACTGTCATTGTTTCTCTCCGAATATCTGTAAATTTATATTTTCTCTAAATCCTTCTCTCTATTTTTTTCAGATTTGAGGATAAATATGTAGAACCAAATCGACGAAGTGGGAGGATAACCGCTGGCCTTTGGGTTGGATGGCGTCTTGCGGACCAGGTGCTTTAGTGCCAATCCATGAGCGATTAAATGGCAGGCAGTATGTTGACATTCTTGACGAGGTGCTGATTCCATCTGTTAGGATGCTACTGATTCCGGAACCGTTGCGCATATTCTTGGCAATGGACAACTCCTCTGTTCATAATAGCATGCCAGTAAGAAAGTGGTTACAGCAGCATCCAGAAGTTATTCGGATCGACTGGCCTGCAAAATCTCCGGATCTCAATCCCATTGAAAATTTATGGGCCATTATGACAAAGGAATGGGATGGCTCCGTTCTGAACAGTAAACAAGCCATCATAAGCCATTGCTTGTCAGTGTGGGAGTCAATGCGTGGGGAAAATATTTGCAGTAGACTGGTTGACAGTATTCCTAGACGGCTTAATTCGGTAATAGACAACCTAGGCTCACATACTAAAATAATAACCACTCTCTCTCTCTCTCTATCTCATTCTCTCTCATCTCTCTCTCTCTCTCTCTCTTTCTCTCTCTCTTTCTCTCTCTGTATGGAGTATGTATGTATGTATGTGTAGCTATATATGTATGACGTGTTTTAAAAGACGAGGTTGTGTTTACTCTATTTGTTTTGCTGGAATTTGATATTATTTTTTCACAGGGACCTATGTATTTCAAAGAATTATACGTATTTTTTAAATAAAAAATAATTATATTGGTATACCATTTACTTAACCTATACCGTTTTTATTATCAATCATATTCATTGTTTGCTACTTGGTTTATTAATGCCTTTACTAAGTACCGTTATTATTATCAATCATATTCATTATTTGCTGCTTGGTTTATTAATGCCTTTACTAAGTTACATTTCTTGAGATCTACCTAAGATTTCATTAGACCCAACTGGTGAAGGGTGCATAGTGGCCCGCAATGGCTTAGCTTGCCTTACCCGTAGGCCAAGTGCACTTCGCGCTTCTCGATTATATCATTCTCATTAAGCCTATAGGCCTATGAAGAAAATAATGACGGAAGTATACCACACCAAGACTGTGGAAGAATTTCACAAATCCTGCTTTATGGTCTTATAGACACCCTTCATAAGTTACAAAGATTTGATGCAACTTGTTGCGGTCTGGAATATAGCCCAGTATGTTATAAAGCCAATAGCATTGGCCTAGCCATTATTGTTTATAATACGTTGCAGTTGTCATTCTGTAGAATCTGCACTCGACAGTTGTAGCTGATAATATCCGACCTGATTATAGTCTTCCATTCCTAAAGTAAAGTAAAATAATATAAATTAGTTGTGTTTCTAATAGCGAAGATTACTCTTCACCTCGCTTATTTATTCAGTTATTTATTATTTACTTTTATTCAAACTGAAGAAACCCCTCGGGAGACTAGACTTATGTAGCACTAGCTATAACCTAAGCCTAAGCCATAATTTATTGCAAAGTATCGAAATCATGATCTCGACTAACATTTGCTTTATACACAAAGCCACAAAAGCTAAAAGTAATAACTTCGAATTCATATCCCAAATGCACCCATTTTTATCATTAGACTATGCTCTGCTCAACTTTTCTCTTGCTCTCCATCGCGATGTCCTCTTCACAGTGTCCAGACTGACGATTCCACACGACTCATGGAAGTCACGGTGATCTGAGGTTTTCATGCTACAGTAACGTATTTAGTTTTCGTTCAGAAATATTGTAGCGTGAAATATTTTGGTTTTCAGGTTCCAATATATTTCAATTATAAGATTCTATATAACAAGTGACCAACTTTTCCTCATATATACACGTTTATAAAATACGAGATTTAATACTAAGTGGCAACTTGAGAACAACGCTTGTCCAGTACAAAAATAAAAAAGTCACACGAGTTTTGCTGCAAACTGTACAATGGAATTACCACTAAAATTAGCATAAAAACTCACTGTTTTCCCAGTGAGGAATCCATTGTGAAATAAGTACACCAAAATTTTCTCGTATCAATACGTTGAAACTATTGGATATCAAGGATTCGAAACTCCATCGAGTTATATTATTGACTAAACAGCTAAACAGTTTCCAGTGACCGAAACAAAGTCACCAATATTGGAAGGGCGAACTTAATTGCAACACAGGTTTGCAGTTGCATAATGATTCATCTATGCCCTTTCCATAACAAATGCTGAGGGTTCTACTCACAAGAATAAGTGTTTCCCAATAATGTTAAGTCTAAGATCCACCAAGATGATAAAAAACAACTGAAAGAAAATTCATTTATCTAACCTCCTCACTTCCGTAGACTTGACTTAGGCCTACACTTCTTCACTTCCTCAGAGCTGACTTAGCTACGCTTCCTCACTTCCCCTGACTTGACTCAAGCCTATACTTCCTCACTTCCCCTGAATTGGCTTAGGCCTAGACTTTCCTCACGTACTTTAAGGTTAAGAAGGCCAAACATGTTATGCTAAATTTATCTTGTAGTGAACAATGGTTCCGTACAACTCCATGGTAGAATTTTACTGATCACCATCGGGACCAGTGACTTTTGATTTATGTATGAAAACTGTAGCATAATTATCGCATATCTCTTCGAGGGAAGCTAAAATAATGAGCTTCATATCTGTGTACACAATGATGGTATTGACTACATAGGCTATCATTCCATGAGATCATTTATGGTTAGTTCAGCGAGTGACGTTAGAAAGAAAGATAGCTGGTTGGTTACCCGACGCCGAACAGTAAAAATCAGTAAAAGAGACGGAACCTCGTGTTTGTGAAAATTACACGCGAGAATTCATGCTTCCCTAGCCTGAGGAATGTATTTTTCTCTTATATTTTAAAAGGTCATTTTACAATAAATACATATACAATATATGTAATTTATGTACATAATCAATACAATTATTTAAATAAACAAATATATTTTTTATTATTTTTTTAGGGACTTTCGCGTGAGGAGGGAGCGTTTGCCAGGCGAGTCAACGAAAGCAAAGCTCAATTACTGCCTTGAGTAATGAGCGTGACAGAGCTCTCATCAGTGACGGGAAAAATGAATGATGTACTGGACAATCTTCCCACTGAGCTCGTCAGTTGACTAGCACTGCGGGCTCCGACGGAACACCCAATAATCTGAGATTATACCCCCGGAGTCATTCGCTCTAGAATTATCAATCATTTGCCTCCATTCAACAAGTGATGTAGGTTCTCGGTCTCCGATCGTGGCACCTTTCTTTCATCCGTTATTTCAAGAGCGCTATTTCTGAAGGAATGAAAAAATAACGCTGTTAAGGACCCTGACTTATGTCACTGCCAAGTAAGACATATTTTCATGTTGTCGTCTTGCCCATAGCGGTTGTTATTGAAGAATAATAGAATGAAATAAGATCAAACAAATCAGAATAAAAATCGTTTTTATTTTTGCCAAGACTGATAATCGGGCGACATTTTATTCCCTAAAGGAAATGTAGGTCTACAGACGCGAAAATTGTGAAAAACTAAGCTGAAAACTTTAAACATGGACACCAAACGCTTCTTTCCATCTTAACGGAAAGCAACCATTATTAAAATAATAATCTGGATCCTCCCCATTGAGAAGCCAGCAGATAATCATGTCTGTGAGGATGTCATAAAGTAAGAAAGAAAAAACAATCGTCATAATTAGAGTTCATCTCCTCAATACTGAACTGAGAGCACATCAGAAGCAGACTGTTTCTTAGCAATGACAAAGTCGCATTTCGAACTCTTGCATTTAATTAAGGAAAGGAGGGTGGCCCACACAAGAGAGGATTAATATTACCGAATTTTTGGAAAGGCGGGAACTTTTCCAGTACTTCTCACCTAGTATTCACAACGAATTTGTATCCGAGTTAATTATAGTAAGTCACATTAAAATTCGGAGCCAACGTCACGAAACTGAAAGTTTTGTTCTGCTTCGTCCCCACTAGAAACATTGACAATAACATTCGTATTAAGATGAAAGCTACAATCACTCTCCTCTACGGCTTATCATTAATTAAGTTTGCTTAGCAGGACCCCCACAAACAAGTGTATTCACAACTGATTATCAAGATTTTTAATGCTACAATTTTATCCCCATTTTGTAGAAATGATCAATTTCTAATCATCTGCCTTTTCCCTCTGTGATACCTAATGAACAGGCACATTTTCCTTGTCACATTTCTGAATCATTTCCAGAGGTCCTTTATCCCTCACACCACTGGACTGTGGAAATCTCTCCCTTCTGAGGAGGTCGTGCAATTGGAACTTCTAAAGTTCAAGCGAAGATGCAATGCATTGGTCCCTTAATTCAGTTTTCCTTCCATTCTAATAATTTACTTACATTTTTAAGTATATTTACTATTTTGTTAATCTATTGCCTTCTTTTTGAACGACTGATCTCTTCTTTCTGCTTTTCACATTACCTTCTGTTACTTCTCTCAACTGAACACCGTATTTTTATGGCAGCTAGAATTTCAAGTCAATCTGAATAATAATAATAATAATAATAATAATAATAATAATAATAATAATAATAATAATAATAATAATATCTTCAATTCAAACACATTTCTAAAATTATGTTTGAATTATCGCTTAGAATGATCGGCTCCCTTCACAAGAGAGAGAGAGAGAGAGAGAGAGAGAGAGAGAGAGAGAGAGAGAGAGAGAGAGAGAGAGAGAGAGAGAGATGAATATCAAATCAGGCCATGAAAACGCGTTTCCTGACCCCAAATCAGTTCCGCCCTGAGTTCAAAGGCCATAAAACGGACGGAGATTTAGTGGCCAGTTCAAGAGCCTCGCTTGGGAGCACCTCGGAGCAACCTCTACTAACGTTTCTCTGGAAGATCGATCACTCAGGAGTTTTCGCGTAAACGGCGGTTAGTGGTGTTTTACGGTCATAGAATACTGTCCATTTCGCCTCAACTTTCAGGCTGCATTATGATCTTCACTAGAGAAACAAATCCACATTTGTGTAACTGCGCAAATCTAATTTTAGAAATAATACTCAACAGAAAGCCTTAAAGAATCTGTTCGATTCCTCTTTGTAAAGTAGATTCTCGAATATTCTCTGTATGATTTCATTTATAAAACATAATTGTACAATGACCTCACTGTGGACTTGACACTCCCCGCCCTCATCCCCCACCAAATTCTTAAACCCGCCCCCCCAAATTCACTCAAAATTAATTTTATTTACTGAATATATTGTTTTTATTTATACTCTTAAAAGCTACTGTACCACACTGTCTGCACATACGACTTCAGACCTTGCTCCAGTTGGGAGTTTTTGAAACTTTGTGTGAATCCCTTTCTTACTGAAATTTTCAGATGTGTTGCATCCTTTTCCTTTTATTTAAATAATAACAGTTTTTATCTATTTTTAATTTAATTTTCTCTTTCTGTATTTCCCATTACCTGGTTACGTCTTCCAAATGAAAACCACATTCATTGGAGACTTGAATTTAAGTCAATGGACCTTATGGTCGGCTTGTTCCGTATGAATAACGATCATCTTCTGAATAATAATAATAATAATAATAATAATAATAATAATAATAATAATAATAATAATAATAATAATAATAATAATCCTTTTACCCTTTGTATCTTGATCAGGAAAAAGTTTGTTTAATATTATATCAATATTTTCTCCTACCGGGACGTTTGTAAACAAGGATTCGACATCTAAGCTTACCATATATAAGAATGTCCTCTTTGAACTTGGTGGAATTGGTTATCAAAAGATAGCTTTTTGTTAAGGGCTCTAACAAGGGAACAAGAAATTTGGCTAATTTATAGTGAGGCGTAATCCGCGAGGAGAGGATTGGGCGTAAGGGAACTCCATCTTTGTGGATCTTGGGGAGACCATATAAAATACCATATGATGATTCAGTAGAAAACAAGTCTTGGTAAGTGTTATCTTTATTTTGTTTGAGGGTTCTTAAAAATCTGTTAATTTTATCCTCTGCTCTGAAAATGTTGTAATAGTCAGGTACGCCTACTCTTTCGAATTTTGTCTGATCGCTTTTATATCTCCATTTTATTTAAGTATTCATTTTTGTCCAGAATGACAAGACCCTTACCTTTATCTGGTTTTATTACGACGATGTCCTCCTCTTTCGCCAGGTTCTTTATAACGTTGAAGTCGTCCTTGTTGAAAAACGGCGTCCATCTCGATTTTAAATTGTTAAATACCAGATGGGCTAGTGATGACATCTGGGACTGTAGCATACACAAATTGGTGTCGAAGGGCAAAGCCTTAATACGGTGAAAGACCGATTCAATTGGTATAAAGAACTGTTGGTAGTTAGGTTGGAAATTAGGCAAACAAAAATCCAGTCCCAAGGACAATTTTCATAAAACAACTGTTCATGATTCCCTGTCACTGTTAGATAAAATTATTTTTACCCGTCTTTTTAACAAAACTATATTTAATTTTAAAAAGGAGGTCATTGAGAGACAATAGGAAATTGGCAAGATCAGGTGTTGTTCCTAAGTTTTGCAAGAGTTTGTGGACTGTTTTTAACTTCTCAAAAAGGATTTTGTCGAAAAGGGAGGAATTCTTGCTGTCCTTGGGATTGGATTTTTGTTTGCCAAATTTCAAATCTAACTGTGTTGACGACGATTGGCTGTTGAGTGTTGGAATGGTCATTTTGATCATTATGGATTCCAAAGTAGTTCCTACTCACTTCACACCTTTCTCTCAATTTTTATGTATTACATATTTTAGCATCATTCCTTATGCTAGATTGATCACGGCTTGATAGATTGCTTCCAGTACTGTAGCTAACCCACTGATGAGAAAGAACATCCTTACCTGCATGGTTAACCATTCATTCGGAAACGTTTAACAGTATATCTTGCTGCATGGAAGTCACACACGAAAATAAATAATTATATATATATATATATATATTAGTATATATATATATATATTATATATATATATATATATATATATATATATATAAAGGTATATGCCACGAGGGAAAATAAACAACGGAGTATCTGCGAGATCTTTCGACGTTCAAACATCCTTTACTAAGCAGATGAACTGACTTACATGACAGTCGAGCAA
>NC_087211.1:4411641-4419141 GCF_015104395.2 Macrobrachium nipponense | reverse complement strand
TAATTTTAAATGCCTTCCCCTTCCGTATAATCATGACCTGAAAAAAGTTTCTAATAATCTTAGAAAAGAAAGACATGGGTATACCGTATTTTATATATATATACATATATATATATATATATATATATATATATATATATATATATACTATATATTTATATATATATATAATCATTAGATAAATATATAAATATATATAGTATATATATAAATATATATATATATATATATATATATATATATATATATACGTAGTATCTCTAGATATATATATCATATTATATATAATATAATATATATAAATTTTTTAATATTAGATTATATATATATATTATATATATTTATATTTAGAATATATTATATATATATATATATATATATATATATATATATATAAATATATATATATATGAAATATAATATATAATAATAATATATATATATTATATAATATATATATATATATATCTATATATATCTATATATTATATTATATATATTTATATATAATATATAGTATATATATAATAGATATATATATATATATATATATATATATATATATATATATATATATATATATATGTGTGTGTGTGTATGTCAGTAATAATTTCCGAGTGGATCTTGTTTTCCTTGGATGACAGTAGAGAATCTGGGAATATTGTGAATGGTCCTGGGAGTCCCGGAGGTTTCTGGAGCTTCAAGACACACTCCAGGCTCTTTATTTAGTCTTTGGACTTCTCTCGCACAATACTAAAGAACTGAGTTTTTTGGGAGAAGAAATCGGAGACCAAATCCTTTCTTAACATCCGCATCCACATCTGCATCCGCGGTAGCATTGCAAGCAATATCTGCATCCACATCTGCAGTTTAAGAATACACATATGTAGATATCACCCGTGCTCAGTGTTCAATAGTTCATACTCATACATTGCAGCTAAAATTGGATTTTTTTTTTTTATTTTGCTAAATTTTTTTTCGTTTTATTATATATATATATATATATATATATATATATATATATATATATATAATATATATATATATATATATATATATATATATATTTACACTGTTTATTACATGATCTCTGTTAGAGACCTCTGGATTCGATAACTATAGTCGGTTCCCTGAAGGTGGATCCTTGGGTGAGCCCTGTGCCTACGAGACGTTTGTTTGGCGGCCTCTAGCAGCCGACTCAGCTTAGTGTGTACGGGATTAGGCATAATAACAAAATACCCTATGAAATTCATTATCTTCTGGTACTTGTTGGACTTTATACTACATATTATGCATTTTTATTCAACTGGGGATTATTATTATTATTATTATTATTATTATTATTATTATTATTATTATTATTATTATTATTACCACTGAACTGATATACTGGTACTTTATCCTGTTTAAAACTACTATGAGATTCAGGGCTTCTGTAACACGGTTTTTTGGTAATAACTTTTTATCTATGCATTTCATAGATATAACGCTTATTTAGAATACACATTATATCTACACATAAATTTTGACTGTATTCTGCATTACGTAGGTTGAATAAATTTGGTACTTATAATGTAAAAGTGACTTTTTTTGAAGACGGGCCAACTTACTCAGAGAAAAGGTTTCGAACGCACTCGTTACGCAACTTATGACAGCATTTCTTCTCTCTTTCTCGATGGATGATTGGCTGTACGTAACGAGGGCTATACCTCTGGCAACAATGACAAAAATGTAAATACAAGCAAAGCAGTACACCTTTATGAACTCTGAATCCTCTCCACTGATAATTGTCATAATGAACAAACCAACAAAATATGTTAATAAATACAAAAACACTTCGATTATTAGTCTAACTCCCAAAATAAGTGTCCTAAGAAATTATACTCTACTTTATAGGTCACAATCAGATTAACAAGATGTAGGAAATAGTTGGTAATTTTCAGAGACATAGTAGACAAGCTTGATTTGATAACTGCTGTATCCAATGTCAAGCAATTTTTATTTATCGGCTATCTACCTATTTACTATATATATATATACGGTACCGTATTTTGGCTTTAAACCTTCACCAGTAATTATCGTCAGAATGATGACTTCATGAGGCTCCACCCACTTTGGCCTCGTTATAATTCAGGATAACACTGACGGCTATCATGGACATTGTTGTATTAGAAAATCTAACTTCTGGCTATAAAAACTCATTTCTCGAGTAGTTGTAAGAAGTGCTAAATGATCCTCAGGGATCCCAGCAGTTGGCCTAAACGTTAATTCATGTATATTGCTGCTATTACTAATTTTGCGGCACTACTGCTACAGTAGTATTACTACGCTAGCACAGATACCCCACCCACATCTATGTATCGTTCCGCCATTCATAAAGTCTTTATATCCAACATGGTCGTACAGACTAAAGAAGAAGAAAAAATATTATATCGGATGATCCGTTGGTCTGCTGGAGATTTTAGCACATATAAGCTTGTATTTACTTTGGATAAAAATCTTATTTTAAAATACAATCTCTCTCTTTCTCTCTCTCTCTTGGTGGCATAGTGAATAGCTAATGGAATTGATCAAAATCCTGAATGACATTACAAGTATTATAATCACGTTACGCTAAATACAAATCAGACCATAAAGATTGGATTTAAACTAGAAACTGAATAATTACCTATTCAGGCTATAGTAAGTATGGACACGGGCTTTCTCTTGACTGTATAAAGATGCAAGTCGTAAGACAAATGCAGTTTTGCAACCACGGGGACAATTCCAAATCCTGTTAGCCATTCTTGACTACTATGGGTTTCAGAGCCGATGGAATAAGGTGAATGGGTTTCTGTCTGGTGGATTCGTAAAACGATGTTTACCTTGCTTACGTAATGAATGTTTTTCGACTCATGGCTCGCAATCATTGGCCATGGCGTCATTTTTACACTATAAAAATTAAAACTATCGGGTTTAGGTTATTGATAATGCTGACAAAATTTGTGTGTAGTTGTAAAATATACATGTCAACTTTCAGCTACATCCGATGCTTTGATAAGGAGCAAAATCCAAAAAACCGTGTTACAGAGGCCCTGAATTTCATAGTAGGTTTGAACAGAGATTGATATAAATTATATGATTTTAAAGTAAGTAAATACCTCAGTAGTACTGCTGCTGCTGCTCTCTCTCTCTCTCTCTCTCTCTCTCATCGTCATCTTCTCTCTCTCTCTCTCTCTCTCTCTCTCTCGTGATGAAAACGTACCAGATCCAATAAGAACATATTTTGTAAATTAGATAAAAATTATAACTCACAATATATATTGAATTACCTAAATAATGAAAAGGATATTACTGTTATTTTATGATGCATATACTATATATCAATTAGTTTTCATGATGTAAGAATGTTGTAAAAACTAAGCATCAGGCTGTGGTTCAACTTGTTCACTGCAGCTCTTCTGGAAATATGAAATTTCTTTCCCGGGCTTTTCCAGACACAATGTAAAATATAGAAAAAATATGAAAATGAAACTCCCAGGATTTAAAACCAAATCCAGGGAAACAAAACTGGGCTAAATATAACCGGGATCCCGGGAATGACACCCCAGTCGGTGGGTCTTGTTATAATGGAACGTGAAATCGCTATAGATCTCCTCATATCTTTAGGGGAGACGAAACCAGTGTATGGGATAAGTCTCGAAGACTACCAAAGCCGGAATTTGACTATATCTGCGTTCAGCATGCCATGTTTTGCCTATGAAGCTTATATATTATAATAATATATCCGCCACAGTAGTTCCTCGAATGATGCTTGAGACATGCGGAAGTAATTGAAAAAGTAAATGAGACACGGGTCCTGAAGAGGCTGGTTATAATAATACAAAATGTTTGAAAGACATACCTGTGCCTCATCTCTTCAATCGCTCAACCCCTCACATGGGCAGGATGCAAACACAGCATCGCCATTTCGTTCGTCACTCTGCCCCTTTGCACTCTCATGGTTGCATTGCACTGCACTGCGTTGATGCCCATGAAGTACTTCCTCTTTCTTTGCAACACAATGGAAACTACTCAAGTTCGCATTCAGCATCGTAAGGTGTTTTAATTATACTCCCTGTGATGCCTTTTTATTTTCCCTTTTTTATGGAGCTCAGTGTCCACATTTCAATTTATATATATTTCCATGGTACTGAAAATGAAAAAAAAAAGATAATGCTTTTCCAACAAGAAGGTCATCATCTTCTTTCGTCTAATTCCTATTCAATATTTCTTTTGATGATAAAATTATGAGTCGCTTTTAATGGAAAGTTCAAATGTCAGCTTAGTCACCCAGACACCTGGAAAGCCAACTGACTTTTGGATGTTTTACATTTACCCAATGCCATAGCAATTGTAGGTCATTCTAATCGCTGGAAATCCCAAACCAAGTCACCAGCGGGATTCAAACCTCAGCCTGTATTAGGAGCAACGGAAAAAGAGTGAGGTGAAGAGTATTGGATATTAGACGACATTTGTGGCTTAAAAACAGACTGCGTACCACAACTGGAACATTTCTAACGAAAAAAAAAAGTATATCAAATAATGAAAAAAAAAAAAAATCTTTGAAAACAAAAGCTATTAAACATAAACCTAATATTCCAGCGCGACTAATTATCATCTCTTTTGGATCAATGACGCCCTCGACGCCCCAAAGGCTTACTTGAGTTTTACCCTCACACTAAGAATTCAGCTGACCTAGTGAATTAATTAGGCAGTGCTTCTATTCATTCAGGCCCCGATTAGTGAGTTCCCATGAGGCAAGAAGTCCAGATTAACGATGATCTCATTTTCTTTAATGGAGGGAATTGTATGAACGAAGCAGGGCGTTCATATTCCAAGTTCACAGTCAGCGGGGCGTGTTATCGACAGGTATTTGGTGCGATGTAAAGATTCATTATCGCCACATTTCTCCATGATGTAGCAGGATTTTTTGAAGTCTATCAATAAGATTCTTAATATTTTATGTTCGCTACAGAAGGACAACTTGAATTTATTATATGGAATTAACAGACTTTTAATGCAAGGTTTCATCTATTACAAAATGGAAATAATAATTATAATAGTTCCATTTATGGAGAAAGTAAACGCTAAGTAATTCTCTAGATACAAGTCTCCCTGTATCTTAATGGTTTACTTACATTTTCATCTCTTTATTTATTATTCCTCTATTAATTATTTTTTTAATCTATTTTTCAGTATCTCTTGCCTCTGTATTTCCCATTGCCCTCTGTTACTTCTTTCTGATCTAGGTATGTGTAGCTTTCAAAAATTGCAAAATAAGTTTTTAGCAGAATTTTCAGCCTAAAACCCGTTCATGATCCGATTTCATCCGGTGGGATTATTGAGGTCATCATGCCCGGATCTCTTTCGGGGCAGAGTTTGTACATTTTTGGGCTATTTGAAAAAAAAAGCCAAATAATGCCATTATTTTAATTTTGGATACAAGTCACTTGCGTAATATGTATGTATGTATGCGTAAATATATATATTATATATACTATATATATATATATATATATATTATATATATAGTATATTATATATGAAAAGAAGAGAGAGAGAGAGAGAGAGAGAGAGAGAGAGAGAGATGAGAGAGAGAGAGAGAGAGCTAGCAAACCTCATTCACTCTGTCTGTGTCTCTCTCTCACTCAATATATATATATATATATATATATATATATATATATATATATATATATATATATATATATATATATATATATATATATATATTATTTATCCTGCAACTGTTGGAACAATGTGAGAGAGAGAGAGAGAGAGATATTAACGAAGCAATCTACTAAGCAAGTCTTCACATCCGACAGACCTCTGAAAAATCAATGACATTTCATTTACCGTTTTTCAAAACATTCCATTATCCCGAACCTACTTCGAACCAGTTTGAAAAAAAAACTTCGACGATTCAGAGGTTTTCTTCCCAAGGTCGTTTAATGGCTCAATGCGGGGGAGAAAATATGTCACGAACTTTGGAGCTATACTGAAGTTTAGCGAATATTCACAGTGAGCTTTCCCGAATACGGGTCCGGTGTCGTATCGATGAAGGAAGAGAAAGACATGAATATTGCTCTTCATTTTTCCTGAGAGAGAGAGAGAGAGAGAGAGAGAGAGAGAGAAGAGGATGCTGGCGGCATCTTAATGTACTGCTCTCTCTTTTTATGAAAGAGCGGTAAAAATTCCGGTGAAATATTTCTTCCTCCGAATTGTTCTCCAGAGAAGAAGAAGAAGAAGAAGAAGAAGAAGAAGTAAAATTGGCGAATGGATTCCTCCATTTGCCTTTGCCATTTCTGTAGCATGAGGATCTATATTTCTAATAAGGTTGGGATATATATATCTCAATCCTGATTGGGTAAATGATGGATTGTATAAGAGAGGAGAGTTATCGCCAGCACTATCATTGTTGGACGTGAAACGCTAGAGCTCTTGAACACATACCGACACAAAGTCGATGATAGGGAAGAAGTAAGCAAACGAAATTTTCATAAGACATAGTGTTCCTTTTTGTAATCGATATACAAAAAAGATTATTCGATCAACTGCGATCGATAGGAAATACAAAGAATTTTGTCGTTATGAAACTGAAAAAAAAAATATTGATGAAACTGAGAAGATAAAAGACAGGAATTGCACTCGGCGTGTGAATGAAACCCAGCAAAAAACTCGAAATGTATTATCTATCCTCGCAGGGGAATTTCAATAAATCTATGAAGACAACATTTCTCCTCCCGCCTTAAATTCCCACCCGGAGCGTCGTAAATAATTCAAATGATGCAGGGCAGTCTTGTTAAGAAAGTATTCGTCAAAAGCTTACCTGTTCTCCTGCCCCTCAGGTCTCTTGGTTTCTCTAGGATATAATCCATCTCGTCTGTTTAACTGCTTTCGGACGCTGCCGCTGAAATGGAGGCTGGAAGTATGAGAGCTTAAATAGTCGTTCATTCATAAGATTCTTTTTCGTCTTATGGGGTTGTAGGTTTTGTTCAGCCGGCTTCTCTGAATGGGTTTCCTTCTTAGCGAAGTTATCATTAAGGTATTTGGCCTAATAAAAAAATATTCACCCACATAAACCGTTTCATATCCAGTTCCCAATACATTCGGAAGAGGAGTTATACTTAGTAAGTGCTTCCGCGCAGGCCAGGATTCGAACAGTTACAGAACGACGAACAGAGCGGATGAGAAGTTCGGAATTGCGTCTGGAAATGTTCCAGGAACGGACGGTTGTTTGGCCACGTGGAAGAGGCGGATGGAGGAAGAACAACAAAGCAATAAACGGGAGGAGGAAGCCAGTTCCTGACAACCGGTTGTCATTTGTTGTTTTTTGTTTCGCTTCTCCTGACTGTTCATGAGACGACTCAAACTCCGCTGTCAAACTTTACGGATGTTGTATACCATGCTTGTTATTGCTATCGTCGTTTTCAAAATACTTAAAAAATCTTAAATAGTTTTTCATTTAAAAACAGAGCA